>NC_053022.1:395379750-395679750 GCF_003073215.2 Triticum urartu | reverse complement strand
CTCTTGTTACCATCGATCCTAGACACACAGTTCGGGACCCCCTACCCGAGATCCGCCGGTTTTGACACCGACAGTAGCCACCACAGCTGACCACCTTTCCACCATGACCTTCGCTGCCCAGGCCATGGCCACTTGATCCTAGATTTGGCCCAAACAGTCCGTGCTGCCCGCGACCTCCAGACGTTCACCATGACACACTGCCATGCCACAACACAAGTGCCTTCGCCGCATGCCGAGGGACAGCCACCACCCCGGCAGCCCCCCACTGCAGCACCACACAGCACCGCCTCGAGGGCCAACTCATGAGCAGGAGATGCATCTAGGAGAGATGCCCCCCAGTCATCGGAACCTGCATGGCTTCGCTGATATGGCGTCGAGAGGAGGGAGATGATGGGGAGGGAGGCGGCGTGGTGGAAGGTTTTCACCCCCTTGTTGCTAGAGGAGGGTGGCAATGGGGTAGGTTTCAGGTGACCACTCAAATGAGGGCTTCTTTGATTCGAAAGATTTGTGAAGAAATTTTCGAGGATTCTTTTTTGTTTGATAGGAATTTTTTGGAGGATTCTAACACTTAGGATTTTTTTATGTGGGTTGTTTGATTTGTAAGATGTCAAACCATAAGATTTTTTCTTTAGAATTCATCTACACTGGATTTCATAGGATTTGTTTTTCAAGTACTCCAATTTTTTGAAATAATCTTCCGTTTTCGTGCGCACAATCAGTTTTCAAGTGCACAATCGAACATCCTCACAATCATGTACTTCCTCCGTTCCACATTACTCGTCGCAGAGATGGATGTATTTAAAACTAAAATATATCTAGATACATCCATACCCGCGACAAGTAATTCAGAACGGAGGAAGTAGCAGCGAAGATGGCATGCTACTCTACCTACATTTTCCCTATTTTCGCGTTTTGAAAATCCCGCGAATCAAAGATGCTCTAAATACACTATGTCACTAATTCTTTAGACGTACTATTATCTGTGTGTATGTTCAAATGGGCCCGTGGCAATAAGTTATGTACGTCTTTTGCCGACCTGCTGTCCGTTTCCACCGGTCCCGACTCCACCGAAGTTTGGAAAGGTTAGCTTAAAAAAAAAGATCTGGAAAGGCGCTGCTTCTCCCGGCGTCCGTGGAAGACCGACGCGTGCACCTCCCCAAGCCGGTCCCACACACGACGCTCCGTGATTCTCCCGTCCCCCAAACCCGAATTCCTCCATGTTCTTCCTCTGTTCCTTTTGATTTGATGAGAATTCCCCCGTCCTCCCGGCCGCGTTCCTGGATTTTGTAATTTTCCTCGTCCAATTCGGCAGTCCAACCTGGAAATTTGACGTCCTTTTCGCGTTCCGCCCCTGCTTTCCTGCCGGCCCACTCCCGCACCCCGAAGGAGACCAGCCAAATCGGTATCACAGCCCGGGGGAATTCGCCGTCCAGCCAGATCGGACGAGCCCCGTCCGACCTGTTGTTCCCCCTCCGCGCAGCTTCCATGAACATGGAGCGCCTGCCGGCGGAGCGCCACGGCCACCGGTACGAGCGGATGCAGCCGGAGCCCGCCGCCGAGGGGGACGCGTCGGCCTCGTCCTCGTCCTCGCCGTCGGCGCCGGCGCGGCGGCCGGAGGTCCTCGCGGCGTCGGCGTCGTTCCGGCTGTCCGAGGCCACGCGGGTGTTCGAGGAGCTCCCGCGCGCCACCATCTTCTCCGTCTCGCGCCCCGACGCCGGCGACATCACCCCCATGCTCCTCTCCTACACCATCGAGATCAACTACAAGCAGGTCCGCGGATCCTCCTGCGCCCCCCCCCCCCCCCCCCCCCCCCCCCCCCCCCCCCCCCCCCCCCCCCCCTCTCTTCTCCGGTTTACGATTCCGAACATTTCCTACCTCCCATCGGTGATGCCCGACTCTGCTCGGGTTCCTGGGAAGTCGTGCGAATTCGGTGCCATGCGATGCTGCTGATTAGTCCGAAATTTTGCGTGGCCAAAATCTATGATCAAGTTAGGCGCCCCAGTTTAATTAGACAGCACTTACTGTCGTTGTAGCTACGCTTCTGGTTGTTGCCTCAATTGCTTCGTTTGGTTCCAGGTTTTCACGCCATCAGTTGATTTGAGTGGCCAGTAATCCAGTATGCTAATGGCGGGACATGAACACGAGCATTTGAGTTGTTATATTCAATTTTCTCCGACTGATGACATTGCTAGTAGGGTGTGCCTATTGTGTTGTCGGGTGCGCGACCTTCATGGTTTGGTGTTACAAGGCGAGGCCTCCAAGTACAGTATGAAATTGCGTCAGGTTATTTGTTGGCTCAAATGCGATTCGGGTAAACACAGTTTCAGTTCGTCTGAAACGATGGCCCAGGCTACTTAGCAATGATGGGTTTACGTTCAGAATGTCCATGGACATGTTTGGTGTCTCATAGCTGGACGTGTATATGAAATTTGGATAGTAAAGAGCTACCCTCGCAGGTGCAAGTGCAACATTGTGCCAATACTCGCTCACAAACTACTAACTAGAACTTTGGTGATTTTCTTCCTTATAAAATTTGCTGAAAGTGCTGAGTTTTCATTTGGTTACAAAAACTTAGGACTGCATCTATTTCATGAATTGGGCTTTCAGATAAAATTTCATGGATAGCTGTTGTTATCCTTATTGAGTACAAAGGATTCGTGATGTAAAATGTGCCAACTTCTTATGGGAAAACTTTTTTGTTTACCCAATAACTTCTAACGTTCCATGTCAGCGGTAGGCATCTCGTCTCAAGTTCTTGGACAAAAATAACCATTCCTGTCCTTCTTGGGTTCTTGGATGATTATTTAGCGTTTACACGTCTTTTTGACTTGGATAGACCAATTTCAGACATAGAACTTGATTCTTTAGAAGATATTAAAGAAATTGCTGGACATGCATGGCTAATAACTGATACTTGCATCAGTTTGTATATCAAAGGAATGCATCCTAAATTAATATATTTCAACCATTTTGACCCCTTACATTACAAAATAACCATAGTGTTGATTGCTGACCTATCTGTCCTTACTCCTTAATAATTTGGTGCATGATTTAGTGGTCAACAGGTTGTGAAAACAGATTCTGCTACCTTTTGCATCAGATACCTTTAACATGCAGTAGGGTACTATCTGGAGCATAAGTTTGTAATAAGTTCAAAGTTAATAGAACTTAATGATACATCGTACAAGTGCACATGTTCATAAACGCACGAGCAAACACTAAGCTGTCGCTAGAGAAAGAACCCATGGGACACATGTGCCCTGGAATTTCTTGCGACCCTAGTGTTTGTATTTGCTCAAATACCTACTCCCTCCTTCCATCTATATAGGGCCTAATGCGTTTTTCGAGACTAACTTTGACCAAATGTTAGAGCAATAATATATGACATGCAACTTACACAAAGCACATCATCAAATTCGTATGTGAAAGGAGCTTTCAATGATATAATTTTCACATTATGCATGTTATGTAGTATTAATTTTATCAATAGTCAAAGGCGGTCTTGAAAAACGCATTAGGCCCTATATAGATGGAAGGAGGGAGTAGCGAAAATCATGATTTTTTGTTAGGTATTTAACCAAATAGGTACTCCCTCCGTAAAGAAATATAAGAGCGTTTAGATCACTAAAGAAGAAATATAAGAGCGTTTAGATCACTACTTTAGTGATCCAAACGCTCTTATATTTCTTTACAGAGGGAGTACTTGCTACTTGTGATGCCTATTCCCTCCTAATATGTGTTCTGCTATTATTATTCCATTAAATACAGATGCGTCATATGTGGACTAAATAATGTTCACTACTTCTATCAGTTTAGGTGGCGTCTTTTTAAGAAAGCCTCCCAGGTTCTCTATCTACACTTTGCATTGAAGCGACGTGAATTTCTTGAAGAATTCCACGAGAAGCAGGAACAGGTTGGTTACATGGCTATCTTGATTAATGTCGACCTTTTAGAACTATTCCCTCTGTTCCGAATTACTTGTCTTAGATTTGTCTAGATACGGAGGTATCTAGCACTAAAATAAGTCTAGATACATCCGTATCTAGACAAATCCAAGACAAGTAATTTGGAACGGAGGGAGTAGAATTCAGTATATAGTGGACAGTGCCAGAGGGAGTAACAAACTCTATAATTATTGTATTCCTATTATGTCCTAAGTTGAGTAATGTTGTTTCATACTGAACTAGATCCATTCTTTATAGAGAAAGTGCAAAAAGCTTTTGTATATCTTTCAATAATGCTGTGTTTGGATGTCTATTGGAGGCTGCCGTATTGTATTCGTTTCAATTCCAATTCAGCTGCGAAACTGTAATGGTCATGAATAGAAATTCGATTGTTTGGGTGTTAATTGAATTGGCTCACGGAATCCTACTGAGGTTTCAATACGAAATCATGTTTGGATGTCAAACTATGGAATTGCATAGCAACATTAGTATATGCATCAAAATAGAAGTTGTATAATGTGTGACTATAATTGGATGATTATCTAGCAAAAAAAGAAAACCAATTATTCTAGAAATCCAGGACGACACCATATAATATTGATGCAAAAGCAAACACAAATTATTAGGCCAAACCTGCAAGAGGATACATTGGTGATTAGCAAATGAATGAGAACAAGAGGCCAGGGGTGGGAAGAAGAAGAAATTGAGTTGTGGCTAGCTGGGCAGAGGAGGACCAGGAGGTAGGGAAGAATGGTGGAGGAAGAAGGGGAGCCGTGCTGATGGTGGAAGAAGGGGACCCGTGTTGACGGCCACTGTGGCTAGACAAGATGGGGCGGCTGAGAAGGACCGAGGTAGAAGAGATGGGCTCCAGTGGTGGGCCACCGCAGTGTCGGGGAGGAAGGTATGGGGTGGCGCCGGAGGGGACTGCAGACGCGGCCAAGAGAGGTCAGATGGGATCTGGCCGCGGCGAGCATGGCAGGAGAAAACGGGAAGGGGTGGCGCCGGAGGAGGGAAGGATCGGCGGCGGAGGAAGAAGGGAACAGAAGGGCGTCGACGTGCACCACCTTCGATCTGCCTGGGCGCCGCCGTCCTCTCCCAGTCCTTCTTTCTCTTGTGGTGGAGGGACGGAGGAACGAAAAAAGGCCCGAAACGTTTTCTTTTGCGGGCCAGAGTCAATACGGCTGAAATCGGAGGTGCAACCCTTCGAATTGCCGCGAGGAGTGGGCGCATGCGAGCGAAAACTGCTCTGTATTCGTTACCGTTTCCGTCTGTTGTTTCAGAGTACATCCAAACACCTGTATTGGGGGTAGCTTAATACCAAATCCAATTCGAGGGCCCAATACAGACATCCAAACACAGCATAAGAGGATAAGAGGAGAAACAACATATATACAAGTGTTTGGGGGCATAATAGTCCACTGCCGCTGCACGCACACAAACACATGTGAAACAACACATCAACACAAACGAGGTAGGCCCATTTAGTTTTCACAAGTTATGATAGCAATGTCATTCGTACAAAAGAAGCAACAATAGGTGAGGGAGGAACAAATATGTGCTTGAAAATAGGAGGGAATATAGGACATCCATTATGTATCCAGTGAATTGGATTAGGTTGTTTGGATTATTACGTGGTTTCAGACATCAACAAAACTGAGAGTTGGCATTGATTGTGTAAGCTAGGAAACAAGGAACAATTTGAAACTCGTGGTTCTTTACGTGCTATCGTTCCTAGCCTGCTTAGTGTATCCAGATACACATTTTTTTTACCAGTTAATCAAGTTTTTTGTTCTCAAGTTATCTAATGAGTTCAAAAAAGTTTCTCTAATATGATACTGCAAACAAGGAAGTTCAATACATATTTTTTTTCTCACATGCCTTCTTACTCTCTTTTATTGAATTCTGCCACTCTAAATCAGTTAACACTTGGATAACTGTCAGTATGATGGAAAATAATCCACTTAAATCCTAGAGCACTGAGTTAATCTTTATATACTGTGATTTAAGGTCAAAGAATGGCTCCAAAATTTGGGAATTGGGGATCATATGCCAGTAGTACATGATGAGGATGAAGTGGACGACGTAAATGTTCCTTCGCAACCCGATGAAAGCTCCATCAGAAATAGGTAAACATCTTTTTATATTCATGAAGCTGGAATGACTGATGTACAGATGCTTTGTAAAATCCCAAAAGTTGATTTAGAGCAGTTGAGTCTCCATATGTTATCCCATGCATGCAGTAAGCAAGACACTGAACCTGTTGTGGCAGAAATGTTCCTTCAATTGCTGTTTTGCCCGTCATTCGACCAGCTCTTGGACGCCAACACTCAATTTCTGACCGAGCAAAAGTTGCCATGCAAGAATATCTTAACCATTTTTTTGGAAACTTGGATATTGTCAACTCACGGGAGGTACAAATCCTTTGTACATCCACTTTGTCAATTCCAGCAGTTATTAAGCATTAAAAAGCCCATCAGAGCAACCTATGTTGTATCTTCTTAATTTATGTCCTAGTCTTAAAATTCTTCCAAAAAAAATGCAGGTTTGCAAATTTTTGGAGGTATCATGTTTGTCATTTTTGCCGGAATACGGGCCTAAGCTAAAAGAAGATTATGTTTCAATTGGCCACTTGCCAAAAATTCAGAAGGGCCATAAGGAGAAATGTTGTTCATGTGGATTGTTTAGTTGTTGCAAGAGCAGCTGGCAAAAGGTATCAAGCAGAATTTTTGTTGTTCAAGTTTGCTATTTTGTTATCATTGTATCTGATATATTCAATTGAATGTTTTGCCAATAGGTTTGGGTTGTCCTGAAGCCAGGATTCTTGGCTTTACTCAAAGATCCTTTTGACCCAAAGCTTTTGGATGTCATTATTTTTGACGCATTGCCACATATGGATATAAATGGAGAAGGTCAAATCTCTCTAGCAAAGGAGATCAAAGAACGCAACCCATTGCATTTTGGATTCCAGGTGCACTTTTCATATTATAATCTCCTGTGTTCACTTAGCATATTTGTTTGACATGACCTCGTGCAATTGCTACAAAGTCCATGCAAATTCAACACATTTTACCAGAAGCAACTTTACTAGGCTACAAATTAAGAAATACCATGTCTCATTATCTCGGGCCTACCAACTTTATTAGTTCTGTAATATCAAGTATGTCTAGCCATCTTTTGAAAGTGCCACATAAGTTGCTGCAAAATTTTATGAGCAGTTGAAGAAGTTACACGGGAAATGTCGGTTATGGTCAGTGTGTGGTTGTTGTGTTTTGTAGTGCTGCCTTATGAAGTTTAGTTATTTACAGAAATATTCACTAAAATGTACCTATAAATTTGCTGTTATGAGTCTAAAGAAGATGCTATCAAATAGTTATCTAACGGCTAACGGCAGAATACTATAATTGCTTCTGGATAGCCATTGAATGCCAAAAAGAGGCTTACTAGATTGTTACTGTCTGCCTTTGTGGGATAGATCTTAATGAACATTCGTCTGTAACATCTGGATGTATAGCTGAATGTCGAGTCTTGTTAAATTGACATCCTGTTGTAAGAGTGACACTGTTTTAGCTGTTAGTATGAGACTTGGAACATGAAATTGTAGTTAACATGTGATATTTATCACTTTATGAGATTAATTTGTCTCTATCGCTTCCCCTTGTGATACAAAATTTATTGTTATTCCACAACCATTTTGAATAAGTTGATATGTTTAGTGAAGGCAGGAGATTGTGGCATTATCGCGTAAAAGACTGCAGAAGCTTGTTGCTCTTTTATGGAGTACTTCTGTAGTTAAATACTTATATTGCATACGCTCATAAAAAACAGCACAAATTCCCAATGAACCTGGTAGTACAAATTTGAGGCATGGTTGATTTGCTACCAAAAAATTGGCTAGACAATGTTTAGGCAAGCCGATGCCAAAACTTGCAGTTGGCAACCTTTTTTAGAGTTAGCAAGATAATTGGTAGCCAATATTCTGTCAAGCCTGAATCTGTTAATGCTATTCACTGGTGAAAGGTATCCTCTGGTGGCCGGACAATTAAGTTACGAACAAAAAGCTCGTCTAAGGTTAAGGATTGGGTTACTGCAATCAATGCTGCTAGACAACCTCCAGAGGGCTGGTGTTACCCTCATCGTTTTGGTTCATTTGCACCACCAAGGGGCCTGTTGGAAGATGGGAGTATGGCACAGTGGTTTATAGATGGGCAAGCTGGATTTGAAGCAATTGCTTCCTCGATTGAGCATGCTAAATCCGAGGTTTATTTTTTATTTCCAGTTACTTGACAGGAATGTATCTGCCATCTTACATAAGTCTAAGATAATTGAAATTTGATTCAGATATTTATTGCTGGCTGGTGGCTCTGCCCAGAATTGTATCTCCGACGTCCCTTCGAACATCATGGGTCATCTAGGCTTGATGCTCTACTGGAAGCAAGAGCGAAGCAGGGTGTGCAGGTATTGTAGTTGCTTTATATTTTCTAATCAGAACTTGCTAGGTGAACTCATGAAGTGTGTGATATTTGAACTATCATCGTCACCACTTCTAGTTATATATGCCAATCCATGAGTTGCAGATTTCTATATCATATACTTTGGCAAATATGCTGCTTCATAAGTTATCCCAAGTATAATCATCTGAAGATATCTCATTTGTATTATAAACGTTTATTCTGACCTCACAAGGTCAAACAAGAATACAAAAACACCTCCACAAGTTAGGCAGCATGTAGAAAATACCCCGTCATTTTAGCCTCTTTGCTCTCAATACATTCTCATCCTTTTTTGAGCAGAGTGCATTCTCATCCTTACTTTCTTTTTGTGCATGCTGCAAGTGATAAGCTACTCATTACCATTGATGTTGACTTTCTTTTTGTGCATGCTGCAAGTGATAAGCTACTCATTACCATTGATGTTGAGACCGCAGAAGAGATTTTGCAACCCATAGGCAATATGATTTGTAAAACATCTTTTGACATAAATACCATTCATGTACAGGTCCCATATGTGAATAACTGAATGTTTTTTATTTATTTTTCCTGTATATAGTATTATAGACAGGAAAATACTGTCATTGGATTTTCCTTGATAGTTTTTTAGGCTAGTACACGATGATAAAGTCATAGTCAAAGACGTGCATCGGAGACTAAGAATAAAAACTTGCTTACGTGGGTATTTTTTTTTTACAAAATGGAAACTTATAGATAAATAAAGGGATTGCTGTTGAAGAAGTTAAGTTGACTTCGTACCATATTTGTTTTAGCATGAAGTAATATCTGACTGTTGATATAAACTGATAATTACTAACTAATGAATTGTGTACTTTCTTTTGCAGATTTACATTCTAATGTATAAGGAGGTTGCACTTGCCTTGAAAATTAATAGCTTGTACAGTAAAAACAGGCTACTTAACATTCATGAGAATGTTAAAGTTCTGCGCTACCCAGATCATTTCTCAAGTGGTGTATACTTGTGGTACGGCTGATTTTTTCAACTTTTTGCTATGTTATTAGGGAAACTCTGACAATTTAATTGTTTATTAACTTTAAGGTCACATCATGAGAAAATTGTGATTGTCGATAATCAAGTCTGCTATATTGGAGGACTTGATCTGTGCTTTGGTCGCTATGATAGTCCTGACCACAAAGTTACCGATGTTCCTTCTACGATATGGCCAGGGAAAGACTACTACAACCCTAGGTAAGTAATTTAATCTTTTATCCATAGCTTTAGATATTCTGAACTTCCCATATGCTTCCTTTGTAAATATACCTAAATTTAATCTCTTGTACGTAAGGGAATCTGAGCCGAATTCTTGGGAGGACTCAGCAAAAGATGAACTTGACCGTACTAAATATCCTCGTATGCCATGGCATGACGTCCAGTGTGCTCTGTACGGTCCACCTTGTCGGGATGTAGCAAGGCATTTTGTCCAGCGCTGGAATTACTCAAAGGTTAGTTTGCTCCATTGATCTGCTCATCAGAGAAAGCGTTTGCCCACTTCTTGTTGTAAATTTACTGTTACTTTTCCCAGAGGAATAAAGCTCCAAATGAGCAAGCAATTCCGTTGCTGATGCCTCATCACCACATGGTTATTCCACATTACAAGGGCAGAAGTAAAGAAGCAAATGGTGAGGCTGAGGGTAAGCAAAATCATGATGAGAATGTTGATGTTAAAAAGACAGCCTCCTTGGCATCAAGTGCATCAAGTCAGGACGTTCCATTACTTTTACCTCAAGAGCTTGAACCTCAGGCATTGCCTGATGGAGATTTAGCGATGACTGGCTTTGACATTAACCAGGCAGATAACGCAAACAAAACAGGCTTCAAACAGCCTTTGCTCAACCGAAAGGCAAAATTCGACGCTTCTCGTCAGGATTTACCTATGAGAGGTTTTGTAGACAATCTCAGTTCCCCGGAGTCTGCAACTATTAGGCGTTTTGATTCACCGAAAGAAGATAGGCATCACATGGATAAGAAATGGTGGGAGAGGCAGGAGCAAGGAGATCAAGTTGCTTCAGTACTTGACATTGGGCAAGTTGGACCAAGGGCAACTTGTCGTTGTCAGGTAGTGTTTTGGTACTATGCAATAGATTTCAAAATATTTGGTGAAACTGAGGAATGAGGTTCATGTATATCAATTGCATTGCATATCTCCAGTTTATTTAATTTATCAATGTTTTTGCTCAGGTTATTAGAAGTGTTGGTCAATGGTCAGCTGGAACCACTCAAATTGAAGGAAGTATCCACAATGCCTACTTTTCTCTAATTGAAAAGGCAGAACACTTTGTATACATTGAGGTCTGTATTCATTGTTTGAACTTTTAACAAGTAAACTCAATTCAAATTGTCAGTAGTTTTTACTCCTTCTGTTCACAAATGTAAGACGTTTTTGCATTTCAATTTAAACTGCAAAAACATCCTACATTTGTTTACAGAGGGAATACTAGATAATACTGTAAAGTGATATTCACCATGCGTTCTTGTTACTTTCTTATTTCTATGTATTTGTGGTGATTAGTGTGATTTAGATGATACATTTTCTGCAGCGTAACAAAAATATCACATTTTACACATGCATTTTAAAGTTTGTAATCGGAGTGTTTTTTACGAGTGAATTGTAAGTATACTGGCATATTATCTAAACATCCTTTTGGTTGGCCTTTTGCAGAATCAGTTTTTCATATCAGGCCTTTCAGGGGATGACACAATTAAAAACCGTGTGTTGGAAGCATTGTACAGGCGTATACTTCGAGCAGAGAGAGAGAAAAAGCGCTTTAAAGCCATCATCGTTATACCCCTTTTACCGGGTTTTCAGGTAATTTTCTGCTACAGGAATAAGGATTGCGCTGTTTCTCTGTTATTGAAATAATCTCATGGTAGGGAGGCATTGATGATGGTGGAGCTGCATCTGTGAGGGCAATTATGCACTGGCAGTACCGGACTATCTGTAGAGGCCCTAATTCGATACTGCAGAATCTGTATGATGTGATTGGTCTTAAGGCCCATGACTATATTTCCTTTCATGGTCTCAGAGCACATGGTAGGCTAACTGATGGAGGTCCCGTGGTTACTAGCCAGGTAATGTCAATATTTTTGAGTCTGGGAGCATGTTTTGTGTCCCTCCAGGGTGCTGAATCTTGTTCATTTGGCTTCCATATATTTTGTTTATGATATAACAAGCCAATGTCGTTGTAGTGCTTGTTGCCATGATGCTTTTTTACTATTTATCACATAAATTCCTTTTAACACGATCTGCCTTACAGATTTATGTACACAGCAAGTTAATGATCATTGATGACCGCATTGCATTGATTGGTTCAGCTAACATAAATGATAGAAGCTTGCTTGGATCAAGGGATTCTGAGGTATGTATTTCTCAGATTCCTTTTCTGTGTATAATGCACAGTGTATTTTGTATGCTGGTCCTGTTTTATAAGATTGAATTCGGTCAACAGTCCTTATTCTGCAATGTAGAGCCGATGCAACATTTAAAATGGTTATAAAAATACACTTCATTTCAGCTTCCTATCACTTTAAGAGTAGCCTAACTTCTAACCAGACTACTATTTTTTTTTGCTTTCGTGGCAAGTATTTTCTGCATTGTTAACTGTATTTAGTCAATAGCAAATCGCTTATACCTAAGCAATGTGTAAATTGCCTGTAACTAACTAAATGTGTAAATCGCTTATAACTAAGTAATGTTTTAATCACGAGTAGGGCATTTTGGAGGACGAGCTCCATCAAAAATCACATTTTAAAGTTCCAAAAAATTCTGGAAAAAATCATAAACGTTTATATGGATGTGTTTTACATGTGTGTAAAGTTTGACGATTTAGTGCATTATGGTGAGAGCTACACAAAAAAGACAAGTTCGTGCATTTTTAATAGTGAACAGTGCGGACACTGTTCATCCTTTTCAAAATCACGATTGTCTTTTTCTGTAGCTCTCACCATAATGAATACCATCTTCAATTTTTATACATGCACTCCCTCTGTAAAGAAATATAAGTGATCTAAACGCTCTTATATTTCTTTACAGAGGGAGTATTATACATCCGTATGAACGTGTGATCTTTTTTAGAATTTTTTGGAACTTCAAAATATGATTTCAAAAATTTCAAAATAAAGAGCTCCATGGAGCTTGACCTCCCTTTATAGTGTCTTCGGTAAATTACTTATACTTAAGTAATGTGTTGGTGATGGAAGTGGGTTACATGATGCTTTTCTCCTGCGACTTCCAGATTGCTGTGGTCATCGAAGATAAAGAAGTTGTTAATTCCAAAATGGATGGGAGACATTGGGAAGCTGGTAAATTCTCTCTCAGCCTACGGCTTTCTCTCTGGGCGGAGCACCTTGGCCTTCATCGCGGAGAGGTTTGGACTATGTTTTTTTGCTCTCACTCTTTGCGCTTGGTAACTTTCTTAATAGTAAATCCTAATAGATGTTTAGGACATCGAAATGGTCTAGAATACACCTTTTGACTAATAATCTTTTTCACATTTTTATTTGAAAACTTATTAGCTATTATGTTATAGAAGTACTTCTGATTAGAAATATACTAATATCATTTCCACAAGACAAAGTATATGTGTGTATTTTCTTGTTCAAATATTTGTTATTTTGTACCGCATACATTCTGAACTGACATCAATTTAGTAATAGATGGAGGCATAATATACGGATGTTAGGCTGAAAGCCACGATTTTAGGTAGAAGTGATTAAGGATGTGCATTATCCTGTTGTTTACCATCTTTATGTCTGTGCTTCCTGGTATGTCTTGTGCACCCAGTCCATTTATCTTTAGTAGACGCTGAGTTACAAGCCTGTTTTTCCAATGCTAAGAGCATCTCCGGCCCTTCACCCAAAAACTTCCCTAAGAACTTTAACCCCCTAGACCTTCTCCTTATATATTTAACCCCCTAAAAAGAACTTTAACCCCCTAGACCTTCTCCTTATATATTTAACCCCCTAAAATTTGTGGAGTTAACCCTTGAGCTGAGCAATTCCTGCCCAAATTTACTCCAACTGAGCAACTTCCTAAGAACTTTCATGCTCAACCGCCTCCCGCCGCCGCCGCGCGATGTCGAGTTGGCGCCCTCCGCCGTGGGAATGGATGTCTTTGTTCCCATCGAATCCTTCGGCTCCGACTCCTCTTGCCATGGAAACGGTAGGGCAAGGTCTTGCTGCCCGGTGCAGCCGCATGTGGGACCATCCACACACCCTCCTCTACACCTGGCCGCCCTCCCATTCCCCGAATGTAGTGAAGAAGCAATGCCAAAGGCCGGGCAAGTCGAAGGATGGTGCGGCGGTTCGGGAGAAGGCTGCTGTCGCCATCGCCCCCTCTGACGCCCCCTCCACTCAAAGTTCAAAAAAGCGCTAGGCGTAATTTGGCCACCTACTTCTGCCTTGATAGCTTATGCGTTGCTTAGGTGCGATTAGGCGTTCCGTACACAATCACTACAGTGTGAAGAAATAAGCCAGATGGGCTGACCTAGCCCATTAAAGCACCGGCCCATTTATCCTCTTCTCATTAAAACCTCTCGTGGATACATAGTGGATAGAAATTCTAGGGATCCTCCTCATGGCACCTCTCCCTCTTCCTCTCTCCCTTGTTGCACCCATGGATCTCAACCCCGCGGGAGTGGTCAAATCCTCGACGGTGAGGATGAATCTTCACTGGGTAGGTCAAATCCTCAATGGGTAGATTGATTTCTCGCCCGAGAACATGATTCCTCACCAAAGAGGGCTGATTTCTCAACAGAGGACCTCGCTGGCCGCCTTTTTGAGCGCCTAGGGCCGAGCACCTAACAACCTTTTTTTGAACTATGCCTCCATTGCCCCTTCGGCACCAACTGAGGTCACCAATGCCAGCGTCGTCGATTCCGCCCACTAGGTGTTTGACACATTGTCCGATTGGTAATTTTCTCTCTTTTTTTCTTTATCAAACTCTCTGGTGCATTGTAAATTAGTGATGGATATGCAACTTGGAAGCTGCGATGCTCAAATGTGGTGATGGATTTTTGCATTTGAACAAACCGAAGCGAAAAGCCAAGAAGACAAGACTTGCTTCCATGGTGGCGTTCGATGAATCTAACACCATCGGGCTCGAGGAAATTCCCTTGTCTATGGCGGATGAAATCCCAAGAGGGAGAAATGGTAGTCCCAAATTGGAGGAGATCGACCTGCATATTACGAAGAAGCTAACAAGATTAGTGAACTACGAGCCCGAGGAGGATGAGACTTGGTGCTATGCTTGGCTGAACATCTCCCTTGATGCCCACTGTTGGAGCCGATCAAACAAAGGAAACCTTTTGGAAAAGGATTGAGGAATACTATGCACACAGTGTCCTGATTTGATTCCCTCCAACATAATATAAGGTTCTCTTGCTCACCGTTGGATTGTCATCTACTCCCTCCGTTCTAAAATAGATGACCCAACTTTGTACTAACTTTAGTACAAAATTAGTACAAAGTTGGGTCATCTATTTTGGAACGGAGGGAGTAAGATTTTTGCAGCCAGTGGTCCGGTTGTGTTGAGTAATAGGACAGCTCGCCTTTGAGTAGAGTTTCAATTAATGAGTATAGGCCGTACATGCAAGAGCTATACAAGCATCGGAGCAAGTGGTTTGGTAACAAGCCATTCACCACTTTGCACCATTGCTTCGCCATGCTCAAGGTAAATGAGAAGTGGGCGAGGAGGAACTTTGAAACAACATTGAGAAGGTTAAGATTGAGGATCTCGGTCTCCACTGATCTCAAGGATGATGGTGAGGGTGATATGATAGGGGAAGAAGCCCCACTCCTAGCTCTTGTTTGGATGGGAGAAAGAGATGGAGAGGAAGAATGGTGCACTTGGTGCCTACAAAGGAGAACTTAATGCTATAATCAAAGGAGATGGCGGCTGAACGCAAGCTAGAGAAGATGGTGGGGTGGATGGAGCTCAAAGTGATGGGGAGGAGAGGTTGAGAGCAAAGGCCTTGGCCGAGGCATACTTGATGGATGCCGAGGAGAGGAAAGTGTGTGCCGGCGAGCGTAGGCTTGCAATCAGGACCTAAGTGGAGATGAACAATAGGAGGTCAAAGAGTGCCAAATCATGTTCATGGATGCAAGCGGGATGGACAACAAGACAAAACAATACTGACAGCTCACTCGTTGGCAAGATCGATGTTCTATGGTGGTGATAGTAGTAGTTGTAGTGGTGGCAATGGGAGTGCATGATTATGTTACATGTGGTGGCTTTCGCGGTGGCTTTTGACGAAAAATGTAGGATGCGGTGGCTTTTGACGAACTATGTAGGATGCAGTGGCTTTTGGATGGGATGTGGTTGCTTTTGATGATAAATATGTTGGATGCAGTGGCTTTTGATGATGAACTATGTTGGGATGCTCTATGTTGATGCTTTTTGTTCAATTGGAAATGTTATTGAAGAAGGGGAGCCTTGGCGCAGTGGTAAAGCTGCTGCCTTGTGACCATGAGGTCACGGGTTCAAGTCCTGGAAACATCCTCTTGCAGAAATGTAGGGAAATGCTGCGTACAATAGACCCAAAGTGGTCGGACCCTTCCCCGGACCCTGTGCAAGCGGGAGCTACATGCATTGGGTTGCCCTTTTTTTTGGAAATGTTATTGAAATGTGTGAGTTGTTCAAAATTTTGAATTGTTTATAAGAAACATTACAATTATAGGGAGTGTATAAGAAATTTTGAATTATGTATGCAAAAGGATGGAGGAAATAGCAAATGAAAAATATAGGGAGTTAAGTTTAGGGGAAGAACTAGGTGCAAGAAAGTTTAAGCCCTCAAATTTTAGGGAGGTTATCCAGGGAGTTAAGTTTTAGGGGAAGGTGTAGAGATACTCTTACAACTACAAGGGCATATGCCTGTCTGATTGTTTTGTGTTGTTTGTGTGCTATTTTTTATAGAACATATTAGAGGGGCGATGCTAATTCACGCGCGGCCGCGGCAACGCACGATTTGGAAAATGCATCGATGGGGTGGGATAGTTTAGAGAAACCGGCGGGTTTGGATAGTTTACAGTGGGCCCTACCCCCCTGAAAATCAGGGGGGGGGGGAGAGATTAGTAGTGGTTGACTAATTTGATGGGCTTGTAGCGATTCATATGTTAACGAGCCGTTCCACACGCGCATGATCAGATCCACCTGGTGGGCCCCAAGGGAAAAGGCTGTCTGCTGAGCGCTTGGCTTTGGATGGATCGATCGCTCCAGCGTGCGGGCGTGAAAGAGTGTCTTCGATATTAGAGTAGGCCCATACAATATAGTGATGTACTCCCTCCGTCCCATAATATAAGAACGTTTTTGACACTAGTGTAGTGTTAAAAACATTCTTGTATTTTGGGACAGAGGGAGTATTATACATCATGTGAAGTTTTGATTCAAGGAATAGAAATAATCTGCAAAACCCTTAAGACTAGTTAGGATCTTATTGAGTGTTTGGATACTTTTTTTAGAAAACGCAAAAGCATCTGCATTTCATTTCATTGCAAAGGTAGAGAAAGGACAGCCTCGATAGAGGCCTGATACAATGTAGTACGAAGAAACAAAACTGACACCCTAATCCCTAAAAACATTTATATGTTCACACTTGTATGATGTATGTATAGATAAATGATCAAAACTATCCTGCGCCCGAACCTCTTTCGTGTGGGCTAAAACTCACCTACCGCCTTGGTTAAAACCTGATAAAAGAAAATTACGTGAATTTGGTATATCACAAGCATGCTTGATGAGGATTTTTTCTCTTTATTGTAGCGTACAAGAAAATTCTGTGCATTATTCAAGTTCACAAAATATCATTTTCTCTTGCAGGTTAGCCACATCATGGATCCTATGGATGATACGACGTTCAAAAATATCTGGATGGCCACTGCTAAGGTGAGAGAAACAAAAATGTTGTACGCTGAAGTCATAGTTCATTCAAGAATCAAGACTATGATTACTAAGCATATGGGATGTTGCCTATAAATTACATTGTATTTGGTATTTGCAAATTCTTTTGTTGATTTCCTTTATTCTTATTACTGAATTACCTGAGCATGTCTGGCAGACAAATACCACGATTTACCAGGATGTATTCTCTTGTGTTCCCAATGATCTCATCCATTCAAGGTATTTATCAACAGCCATTTCATTTCAGTATTATTTCATCCTATTATTGCATTCTCTGAAACATAATAACCACACAGGACACAGTTTCGGCAAAGCATTGCTTACTGGAAGGAAAAAATTGGCCACACTACAATTGATCTAGGCGTTGCCCAAGAAAAGCTCGAAACCTACCAGGATGGCGATCTCAAAGGTGCCGACCCTATGGAGAGATTGCAGTTGGTCAGAGGCCACCTTGTATCTTTCCCTTTGGATTTCATGTGCCAAGAGGACTTGAGACCGTATTTCAGTGAAAGCGAGTATTACACATCTCCACAAGTTTTCCATTAGGTTTGATTTTCATGGAAGAGTTGCTCTCTCAGTGCCTTAGTTGTACATAGTACAGGCGCCAGCTTGTAGATGTTTTTACAGGAAATGAAGAAAATATACGGCCACGTCAGGCAGTTTACAAATATACCCCATTCACCGGAGACCTCTCTTTTTGCGCAATTACCCGTGCTCAGATTCTTCTTTTTCCAACCAAAGAATATAGGAATATAGTTAGTTCATTCGATGGCTCTTGTTTTTCTAGGTGAGAAATGCCCCTGTTCAGTTGGCGCTTTTCCAGTCCAGAGAATAGGCTCTTTCTTCAAAGCTGTCTCGGTTGTACATTATGAATTATTTTGAAGAATAAGTACATTCTAGTTGGCCTTGCAATGTATGCACTATTAATCTCCGGTGTGACTTTTGAAACCTTTGCTGTCTTGTGTTTCATCTTCTCGAGACAGAACAATCATCTCATCTTGAACTGATGTGTTTCTGTGATGTTATGAATGAGGATGTATTTACCCAGATGAATGATATAACGAATGAAGATGCACGTACCCTGCACCTCTTCACCAGTAATCATTAAACGTCATTGCATGTGTTTTGGCAGAAGCTGGTAATAAGAAACAGCCGAGGGTTACGTCCATACTATGTAGCCATATCCTAATAGAGTATGATTACGTACACATTTCGCCCATGGTTTCTCACAGAATTCCTGGACATCTCTCGAAGGAACCACTTTAGCAGTTAGCATGATCTGGGCTAGTCGACTAGATTTCCTCCAGCCAACACAAGCTACAACCAACTTTGTACTCCCTCCGTTTTGAATTATTTGTTTTAGATTTGTCTAGATACGGAGGTATCTAGCACTAAAATGAGTCTAGATACATCCGTATTTAGACAAATTCAAGACAAGTAATTCTACGGAGGTATCTAGCACTAAAATGAGTCTAGATACATCCGTATTTAGACAAATTCAAGATAAGTAATTCGGAACGGAGGGAGTAGCTTCCTGCAGCAAGACCACCAAACGCACAACTCTAATAATCAATGGTTTGTAGCTACATCAGCACTCAACTAACACAAGGTACGTGATCGTTTTTAACTAATGTAATAAGGTTATAATACTTCTGCATCTTTTTTTATAGCCAATTGCAATAGTATACATACCATCGCCTCACCAGATACCCAAATAAGTTTTTATCTAATTGCTTTGACGATTGAGCTAGGTTTGTAACTGTTGAGCAATAGTGCCTTGTCAAGCCTACTCGGTGGGCAAAGCTTGGTAAGCACTTGTATGAAAACACTTATGGTACGAGCAAGCTACATTAGATCTGAATTTTTGAAGCCGTGGTTGTGAAATTGACGACAACATTATACTCCTGCAGGCTGCAGGTGTATACAAGGCCACAAACTTAGATTATAGGTATCAATGTAAAATTTAATACCTGCTTTATAAGTCAAATTTTCTTCTTGTTTACTGTGATCATTAATACTCTGCACGCATGCAAAGAAACTAAGTGGAGGAAGTAGCTGATTATCATTATGACTACGTGCATGCAAGTATTAAACAGGTTGTTAGTATGAGAAAATATCATTAATTTTGCCTCGATTACTGTTGGTGGCCTTGTATAGATGCAAAATGTATATTCTATATTGACCTTGTATATATAAAAATAAAGGGAGTACATAGTTGATGAAAACGAATCAAGGATCCTTTCAAGAAAGGAATGAACATGCATTTATTCCTGCAGGCTGCAGGTGTATTATAGATTAAATTTAGGTTAACAGAGCCAGTGAATTCTTAGTGGAAAAACATGTGTTTGCACTCACTGAAATCTCAGATTTGTTTCCTGGTTACGTAAATCCGTTGCCAGTCCGTGTCGATATTGAAACTTGCACCTCCGGAACAAAAAGAAAGAAAGAAAATCAATGCTTGTGGAACTGGAAATGTCTAGAATGTGTCACCTCCTTCCCTGAGAGCGGCCTTCCTGCACGCAGTGGCAGATGCACGCAGCGCATCGACGGCTGCGGCGCGCGAGGTAATGTGTGCAAAAGAAAACGTAAAAGTAAGCAAAGCGGGCATACATTCGATCGATACACGCAAATACGCAGCAGACATCGCTTTCGGTGGGGTCGCCTGGTACGGTTTTGACGTACGCAGGGGCCGGTCCGCTTAGAGCATGCAGGGAAAGGCCTGCAGGGCATGACTTTTATTACGTCGCGGGCCCGACTATGGTTTTAGTACTAAAATGGTTGTGTGTACCTAGCTTAGGCGCTGTACTTACGAATATGGTGTCCACGCTCGCATGTGAAAGCTGCCGTTCTGACATGTTGTCGTGAGGCTTTTTACCGTGCATCCAGGCGCCAGTGCATGTCTCGGAGCTCATCGGTGACTGGTGTATGACTATATATGGACAGATTTATTGATTGAAAAACTAATTTCAAAATGGTATTATATTCATTCTCTTGCCCAAAGATACAACAAGCTATTCGCTGCCTACTGAGTGCACACCATTCTCATTTTTTTACTAAAACCTTTTGCCTAGCTTGGACATTTGTAGAATCGGATACTTGTTCAGTGCAACATACTGCTTGGTTCGGGTATTTGTAAAACCGGATGTCTGGGTTCCGGTCTGTCCCGGACAGAAACCACCTTCTCCTGGTCCCGGGGCACCTTGGGCAGAAGATCAATGGCAGCCGTGATAGAGCTGTCCGGAGACGGCGAGCAGAGGACGAACATTGAGGCATCCTGGCTCAATCACGGTGGATTAGACAAATGGGCCGCTTGTGTGCTTCTGTGTAGTTGAAACAGCTAGTGGAACCGGTCAATGTTGTCCTACGACGTGTGAGCGTGATTGATCAGGGTGCATGGGGCGTCTGGAGCGTGTAGCAGCCTTATGTCAGACAGTGCTGCCAGATTGGTGCTTTGAATACGCGTATACCATACAAACCAAAATCCAACGTCCCGCTATACTCTAAGTAGCACGCCGTGCCGATGCGAATCGTGAAAGGATGCGCACCGTCGATGTCGTGCGTGCAGCTGCCACTGCGTCTAGCGATGCACTTCTCCTCCTTCCGTGTCCTATTCTATTTTTAGCCAAGCACCAACCAGTCTAGGTAGGTCTCCTGATCATGTAGGCCAGATCTGATTGCTAGGCACCGAGCACCTCTGAACGGGACGGGACCCGGTGCTATGATACCACCACTCATCTCAATGCCTCATCGGCTGTGTCGTGCCTAGTCATTGTGACGATATAGTGGGCGCTGTGGGCTCACGCGTGTTTGGTCGACGTGGATCCATGCCATCTTGTTGGCTTTTCCTTCCTAGGATCGAGATCCCTATTATCCCACAGAAGCTACTTGCACTGATCAGATAGGAGTATTCCGTAGTACTCCGTCTCCGGTGTTCTCGTGTACTTGCACACATCAGATATTACTCCGTTTTCGGTCGGTGTTGATCTTCGATGGAACTGTTTGGATCCGGTCTTTATTTGTCTTCGTTCGGATGTTTATATGTTTGATCTTTCTTTTTTTTCGAAAAAAGGACTTCCCGGCCTCTGCATCAGAATGATGCATACGGTCATCTTATTAAATCAAATAAATAAGTTCCAACAAGGTCTCAAAGTCTCTAACTAAAAAAGTGAAAAAAGCCCACACAAAGCCAAAATGGGCTAGAAATACAAACTAGCCAAATAAAGGACGCCACAACCGGCTGGCTAAAGAGAGATAGATAAACTAATTGCCTATCTTATTACATGACCGCCATCCAAATCGGTTGAAGATATCCTATTACAACATGTTCGATCCTTCTAATCTACGAGTTTCTTTATCGGCGATGGTTGCTACTCTGGTGGACTGGTCCTACGGGGCCTTAGCACGACGACTTCACGACTGTCTACTACAATAAGATTTGCCTGACTTCGGTGAGCGAGAGGCTATGACGGCGACGGCGACGCGTCTTCGACTCGCTCTAGTACTTGTAGTCGTTGCTAGGTGGTCCATGGACATGGTTATAATTTTTATTACCTCTGTTGTTCTTTGTATTGTCATGATTGAACATGAATAGATTGGAAGTTTTTTGAAGAAAAAAGATATTACTCCGTTTCCGGTGTCACGTGTATGAGTCACCAAGCACTGCGCATATATACCCCTAAAAAAAGAATTGCACATATAGATGCATGCGCACGGTGTGATGTTTTTCTTAGAGTAGTTCGCACAAATGGAATGCCATTGAATCTAGAATTGGCAAATTTTGACATAGTTCCCGAGCTCTTTTTTGGCGCTAAAATTCACATAGTTCTCAATACTGGAGCCCGTCTGATGGCCGATCGAGGAGAGCGCGAGCGCACGTTGCCTGCCGGCGACTTGATTCTCAAACGCAACCTAAATGATTAGACATTCTCTTTGCGGGGCCTAAATGATTAGATTAGACATGCGTGAACATCCCAAAGCAAATCATACAACACAAAACCATACATCTCTGCTCCATGCATCACGAGCAAGAAACAAACAAGCACTCCCTTCATCCCATAATGTAAGACGTTTCTTAACACTTTTTAGTGTTAAAAAACGTCACATTATTGGACGGGGAGTACATTCGATGACGGCCAGAACACTACATATATTTTGGATATTTCGACCCAACTTGTTCCAGAATAGATATATAAAGGTGACAATCGCGCGTACGGACATTGCATGCCAAGCGGCGCCGTGCCTGCTGCCGTTGGTTTCCAGCTCACATACAATGCCCCTCGGTGCGCCGCCCCCGTAGGCTGCAAATGCAAGCAAAGGTGTCCGCTGCTAGGCGCATAGACATGCACACGAAAGATTCCAGAGCCTGAGGCTAGCACAAGTTGCTAACCACCACTAATTCCAATATAGGAATCCAGAAGCCGTACGTACGCTCCAGTGATGAGCACATAGACATAGAATGCAAAACCGCTTTGGTTCATGAGCCGGTGCACTTTGTTTCTTCTGAGGCGATTAGTGCGTTCAAGCCATATATAAGAGGCTGATATGCACGCGGACAAAGTAAACAAATACGTAAAAACAACATGAGGGAACTAAACTTTTGCTTGAAAACAAACCGAAAAGATCACTATGAGCATTTCAGATGCTGAAGGGCCAATCGGGACTGTCCGGTCCATGATCCATGACCTGAAAACCACAAACAATTTTAATTATTGTACCGTCGGAATTGAAGATGAATAAAATGGAAGTTTTCTCGAAAAAAAAAGACGGATGCAACGTCAGAAAAGCGGGGAATTAATTTCGGGCGCCGCCTGGGGGAGAAAGCAGAGCTACTCTAGCTATCTGCTGCACCTGCATGCACGGTGGGGCTGGTCCTGGTCCTCTCCTGGTCTGGTTGGTAGAGCCACACTCACTTGCTTGGCTCATTCTTGGCTAGTGGACTGGACTCATCCACCATCGATCTGGATCGTGCTATCCTGCAAGTTGCATGATAAGATATGTCGTTTGGAATTCCAGCTGGCAAATGAATTTAGATTTCACGCGTGCACCGACATTGTTATGCCACCGAAAGTTGTTTGTCATGTACACAGACCTGTTGATGAGTTTTCAGGCTGTTGGGTCTGACTGCAAAAAAATTAACCAGCCTTTCTTTTACTCCTTCCGTTCCTAAATAGAAGTACTATAAGTCTTTCTAAAGATTCCACTAAAGACTACATACGAAACAAAATGAGTGAATCTACACTTTAAAATGGGTCTATATACATCGGTACATAGTCTGTACTGAAATCCCTAAAAATACTTGCATTTAGGAACGGATGGAGTACATTCCTGCTGACACTGCTTCAGATCGATCGATCGACCACTGCTCTCTCCGGTGCATGCATGCGTCCATTGTGCTTAACCTCAGCTAGAAGGGAGCTTTCTTCCAATCATGGGGCAGATGTGGACAAGTTGCCACCGGATCATCATCGGCCAGGCGACCCATCGGCATCGTACAGCAACGGCAGAGCAGAGATGACAGAAAGATGGACGAATGGATACGGATAGGAGGAGGCCACTGATGAGTGATTACCACTTACCAGGAACACCTGCTAGCTTTGTGTCCCGACTCTGATAGCGTCCATCGGCAATAATGCAATCATGTACCGATGTACGAGTAGTATCCATTTCTCGCTGATCGGATCCGATCCAAGGGGTGACCGACTGATTGATGGTTGTTGGTGA
This sequence comes from Triticum urartu, assembly GCF_003073215.2. Lineage (NCBI taxonomy): Eukaryota > Viridiplantae > Streptophyta > Magnoliopsida > Poales > Poaceae > Triticum > Triticum urartu. The sequence goes on along the minus strand of NC_053022.1, from coordinate 395,655,684 downwards.
TGATCGTCGACATATATCACTTGCGGCCATTGCCAACTGCAGACCCTGCCGGGATATTTGGTCGGCATATTCGTCCGCGGTGCGCCTCTTTATGACTCACACCGGTGTCATAAGCCACGGATCCATGTACTGCCGGGAAGGCTAGTGGTCACATGCTGTTGGCATTTCTGTTTCTGTCGTGGCTGTTGCGCTGCAAGCCGGAAGCAATTTGCAGTTCGCAGGCGAGGCGTGCCTTCCCGGACGGCAATGCACCCTTTCCTGCCCGAGCTTGATGAAATTAAAGGCTGTCATGGTAACGGAGAGGATCGGACGTCCACAGTTTTTGGCCCAGATCGTAGGCTCTATGTGCTTTATCTGATCCTTCTCTTTTCTAGTGTACTTTGTTACTGTGTCTTATTCAGAATTGGAAAATGTGACGGCCGGTTGGAAATCAAAATGTAGCTGTCGATCGGGGGTAAATTTCACTCTCCTCTCCATCCTCATCGGGTTGTGGGAGAAAGAATAGTGTTCCACCAAATTGTGTGTGACCATACACTTTTTTTTTCGAAAGGGGGACACCCGGCCTCTGCATCAAAACGATGCATACAGCCACATATATAAATAAAAATGAGGTTCAACAAGATCTTAATGTCTCAAAGCAAAATAGAAAACGGCAAGCTCACACAGAGCCACAACGCCAAGAACAAAACTCCCAAAAATCACAACCGGCTGGCATAACAAAAGATAGGAAAACTAATTGTCTATCCTATTACACGGCCTCCATCCAAACCGGTTGAAGATATCCCATGCTACCATCTCCCACCGGACAGATCCAGTAACCAAACGCTCCCTGGCCTCCGTCGGAGTAAGGACCACATACGGATCAACGCAGTAGCTCGCCTGCAAAAAATGAATAATTGTTGTTCTGTTAAAAGCCAAATCATTTCTGCAGTTCCAAATTGCCCATAACAACGCGCATACTCCTACACGAATGTGTCTAGCTGTTTCGGACTCTATCCCAATAAGCCACGTTCCGAATAACGTATCGACCGAATTTGGAGGAGTAATGTTAAAGGCAATTTGCACGGTGCGCCACAAGACTCTCGCCAACGGGCAATCAAAGAAGAGGTGCTTGATATTCTCGTCCCGATCACAGAAACTACACCTAGTAGATCCTGTCCAGTTGCGCTTAATCAAATTATCCTTTGTTAAAATTACTTGTTTATGCACAAACCACATAAACACTTTAATCTTCAAAGGGACTTTGACTTTCCAAACATGTTTGGAACTGGGAATAACACTAGAGTTGATGACATCGATATACATCGACTTGACCGTGAAGTCTCCAGACCTAGTAAGCTTCCAACGCAACTGATCGGGCTGATGAGTTAGCTGAACCTCCATCAGTCTACTCACCAGATGAAGTCATGTTTCCCACCGGTCACCAACAAGCACCCTCCGAAGTTGAATATTAAGAGGGATGGACTGCATAATCGTTGCAACACGAGCATCACGACGCTGAACAATACGATACAGGGACGGATACTGGAGCGCCAACGACGTTTCACCAAGCCACGTATCCTCCCAGAAGCGAGTGGTGTTGCCATCACCGATAATAAACTTTGTTCTATGAAAGAAGGCAACTTTGACTCTCATAAGCCCCTTCCAAAACGGCGAGTCAGTTGGTCTCACTGTCACCCGGGACAAAGTTTTGGACTGCAGATACTTACTACGGAGAATCTGCGCCCAAGTTGCCTCGGTTTCAACTGACAACTTAAAAAGCCACTTGCTGAGGAGACATCTGTTCTTGACTTCAAGATTCTCAATACCAAGGCCCCCCTGGTCCTTTGGTTGACAGATGATATCCCACTTGGCGAGTCAGTATTTTCTCTTTAGTTCATCATTCTGTGAGAAGAATCGGGATCGATAGAAGTCCAGTCTTTTCCTAACTCCAACTGGGACTTCAAAGAAGGATAAGAGAAACATTGGCATACTCGTGAGCACCGAATTAATAAGAATCAATCGGCCTCCATATGACATAAGTTTTCCTTTCCAGCAACTCAATTTCTTCTCAAACCGATCCTCGATGCACTTCCACTCACTGTTCTTTTGTAAAAGAAAAAACCAGTAGGATCACAGAATCTTGCGGTACCAGTAGTGTATATAACATATGGGCTCAAAGACAACCTCTCATAGTTTCCAAATTTGAAACAAAAACATGTCTAAGCTACAATAGTATCGTGGGTATTTTTGTGTGTCAAAAAGAAAGTTGGTGCAAATTAATATGCTTTTCGACCTCTCACCCTTGTGTTCTTGATTCGACTTCCCTTGGGGTAGGGAGTGTTGTGAAAGGAGGTTAATCATAGATTATCAAAAACCCTAAAATAAATTCTTCCTGGTTTGATGCCCGAGTGGTTAATGGGGACGAACTATAAATTTGTTGACAATGTCTACTCTGGTTCAAATTCAGCTCGGCCCAAAAATCTAGGGCTTCATGAATATGAACTAAATCTTTTTGTTTTTCTGTTCGGATCCAATAACCCACTTTTTACATGCAAGAGTTTTTTTAATCCAAGAATATGCTCAAAATATACAAAGCATCATGCTACCAATAGATCAACATAAAGGTTTTTTTTAGCTGAACATAAATGGTTTAGAAATCCCTATGATGTGGAGACTTTGATGACACCATGCCATCTTTGACAAACCTATCACAAATTGTGTTCTAACAAAAAGACTTATGCAGTGCTAGGTATCACATTGGCCATGGTAAATAGGTGCCCCATTGCGCATACTCATATGGTCAAGAAATATCACCCCCCCCCCCCCCCCCCCCCGCCGCCTTCTATATATGTAGGCGTAGTCAAATGTAATTTATTCATCCATAGAAATAGAAAGCAAGTTCAGCCTTCCAAGTAAAAAGGAGAAAAAAGTTATGCCTCCCTCCCACCCCAACACACCGGTTGTCATGCATGCTAAATGGAATAGAAACAGATAAGAACTTTATACTTTTAACTAAATGAAAGCAATTCCCGCAAAAAATCAGTAAAAAAAGAGAAAGTAGTTGGTTTTTTTTTTTGGGGGGGGGGGAGAGGGTTAGTCAGAGAAGAGGCATGCGTTCATAGTCCACCACTAGGGATGAAAACTTTTCTCGTTTCCGGAGGAAAACGGGAACGGATTCTTTTAAGGAAAACGTAACTTGTCGTTTCTGTGAATATGGATTTTTCGTCTTTACTATGGGTCAATGGTTTCTTTGTAGCCCAACCATGAATCCATCTTCTACTACCATGCACGTACTCAATTAAGCCCACACAATTGTGCAGTACTACTATAATACTATGCTAAGTAACTAAACTATTCATATTATTTTGTAGCCATGTTAACAATTTGAAAGGGCCATGTTAGCAATTGATTAAGTTTGTTGGTTTGTTTGTGTTTTTCTCTATGGTTCAAGGAGTTTTTAAAGTTCCGGTCAACACCCACTTTTGTTCCCGCGGCCATTTTGTATTCATGCTATGTTTGTTCCGAGTAGTATCAGTTTCCATATTCATTTCTGGAGTTTCTTATTCGTTTTCGCTTCCATAAAAAAATGAAAACCTATGTGGTAGCACCCAGTTCCGAGTGTTTTCGCTTCGTTTTCATCCCTAGCCACCAATAGCAACACTAGGTGACACAATGACATTTAATATTAAACCGGAATATAAAGGAGAAGTCATGATTAAATTGATGCACAAAGATGATAGCTGTCATACCAAACATATCCACATACATGAATACTCATATTGCATTAGTAGTTGGCTATGACCCCGTCTAGATGCCCAACAGTCATGCAACACCTAGGTCGCTAATATGTAGATAAACTATCGGGGATGGATTAAGCTTTTTGATGTGTTGTTGTGTGATTACTCCAGATTATTAGGGTGAGTCCTAGCTCACTCACCTTTAGGAGGAAACAATCGCAACCGTGGCTAGGGTTGCAAACAACACGATTTATGTTTTCTGGCACAAAATACTAGGCTCGCAATAATTTTGTTGCAAAAAGTACCGAGCTGCAGCTCAGCCCAGTCTGACAGTAGAACTAACAAGGAGGGCCCGCCGGACAGGGTGACGTGGCAAGTGGTAATGATTCGGGGCGAGACAGACGCTAGTCGCACTATCTGAACTACACTCCCCCCATTAGCACCCTTCCCCCCTCCCCGCGCGCGAGGGAAAGAGCCCACTCCCTCCTCTATATGTCTTGCTCCTTTCCACCGTTGCCACCATGGTCTTCTGGAACGACAAAGAGGACTTCATCCACTATATCTCATATGATGATAGTTCATAGGTGAGTGCATTTCTATGGTAGAGTTAGGGTATCATGATTAGGAGATTTTGTATAGCTTATTCCAAATTTTGTGTTTCTATTTGCTCTTTTAGTCCACAAACACAATCTCTGACTCTGATTTCTGGCATTGACTAAGATGTTATGATTTTTTTGACCATAACACACGGGCGGAGAAGTGTTGCTTTTGAAGGCATGCACACACATGCATGAGGTTCTATGGATGTGTTGAGCATGCGAGTTTACAATTTGTTTAGTTTGTGCAAATGGTGTGCTCATTGCCCTGTTTCCTTTATGATTTTTGAGAAAATTGTTAGATGACTCTAAAATAAAATCATTCATGAAGTTATCGTGGGTAGTTCTTGCTCTAGCCCTTGCAGCAGACTAGCAAATGCGGACAACTCTAAGAGAGAACCCTGTGCTTGTCTTTTTTTTAATAACTAGATGATACCTCCTGTGTTCATGTGAGAATTGGCTGTAACACATTCAGTAAAATTTGGTTGTATGAAATATGAATATTTGAATTAGCGATATGAGAACTAAAAGTGACAATGTTGTAATACATGTATATTTGATTATTCTAAAGATGCAAAATATTTATTAAATATAAGTAGCATGAAAACAGATGACCCATTTTTCATGTATATGTTGCCATATTGAGATGGCACATCTGCTGGGTTAGCATGTCTACATGTTGAGAGAAATATGTTTAGGAAATCAATGATTTAGTTATATAAGATTTGGATTAAGCGTCGCTGGTAAAACTATATCGGTTAGGGTTTTGTAGTAGTGTACGTTTGCTCTCGAGTAGAAAACCCGTGCACTTAAAATAGTTTGGCATATGAGTTCATCCAGTCGACTGCGAGTTGCTATCAAACACAACATAAATTATTACATGCACTCCAAAACCTTTAGTAGTAGAGAGAATTCCTTATTTGGCCCTTTCTTAAATTTTGGTTCCCTTTTTGGCCCTAAAAATTTATTTTTTCCTTTTTTGACACCCTAACTTTATTTTCTTCCTTTCATGACACTTCCGTCGATTTTTGCCGTTAACACCGTCAACTATGACAGGAAAAGTCATTTTACCCCTTCTTTATAGCACGCTAAAAAAACAAAAAACGACCCCCCCTTCTGCCCCCGATTCCCCTTCTCCTCCCCGAGACCTAAACCTAGCGCAACGGCGGCACGAGCGAGGAGCGAGGCACCCAGCGGCGACGCGAGCGAGGCACCCAGCGGCGGTGGCGCGAGCGAGGCACCCAGCGGCGGCACATGGAGGAAGGCGAGGTGGACGAGGGCCATGGGCGAGGCGGCCATGGTGGGGAGGCAGGGGGCGGCCAACTCTTGGAGGACGGGCAAGGCGGCCATGGTGGGGAGGCGGGGGGCGGCCAACTCCTGGAGGACGGGCGAGGCAGCCATGGTGGTGGGAGGCGGGGGGCAGCCAACCCCTGGAGGACGGGCGAGGCGGCCATGGTGGGGAGGCGGGGGGCGGCCAACCTGCTGATGACGGGCAAAGCGGCCATGGTGGGGAGGTGGAGGGCGGCCATGGTGGGGAGGCCGGCTGTGCGGCGGTCTCAGCCTTGCGTGGTAAAGGCGCAACACCGGAGCAAGGCCAAGTATCACCGAGGGATGCGGCTACATCGGCTTGTCTAGATGGGTGAGGCATCTCTTCTTTGACAGAGTACTTAGAGATGGCTTTGAAGATTACTTAGAGATGGATCCCAAATGCAACATATTTGCAGCACCTCTCTTCTAGATTTGTCGAAATGCAACAGATTACTTAGGAGTTTCATTTAGAGATGATAATTTGCTGCAAAATCTGAACTTAGAGATGGATCCCAAATGCAACTCATGATTAAGTTTATTTGGTTTTTACAGAATGGATCAAAATTCAACTTATGTGTGCTGAAAATCAATTTGCTTGGCAACCCAAAAAAGGCTAGAAAGGATATCAAATGCTTCTGTTTTGATAAGGTTATTGATTCCGACTTAACAAATTATAAGGACTTGGTTGAATCAATCATAGAGCAGTACTCGCCTCGTTATTTGGAAGTTGCACATGTTCAGTATTATGATGATGTTCTTAAAATCTACCCTGAAGTAACATCTGACCAAGAATTGGTGTCGATGTTTGAGAAACACTCTAAGACAAAGGTTGTGCACATGTTTGTTGCTTATTGTGATCCATCGGAACCATATGAGCCTATAACGGAGTGGCATAGTGATGCGCATAGCCAACCTAACAACATAGAACAAGATGATGATGATGATTATCTTCGCAACCCAGTACCTGAGAATGAGCATGTTGGTGTTGATGAGGAAAATATTTATTTAGAGGATGAACCTGTACCTCTTATCATGGTTCCTTGTTCCAACAAAGAAAAGGACAAAGACTATGTTCCTGATCATGAGAGCGAGGCTGAGAGCGAGGTTGAGAGTGAGGATGAGAGCATGTCAGAGGTTGAAGTAGAGGAAGATGAGGAATATCACGAGGCAGATCATGCACCACACATTGAATATAATAAATTAGATCCTCCAATGAACGAAGGAAGAAAATATCCCAATATGGCAGAGTTTAAATTGGCGCTTTCTCAGCATGCAATCAAACATGAATTTGAGTTTGACACCGAAAAGAGTGCACCACATAGGTTCAGAGCTTATTGTTCAAGAAGGAATGAAGATAAGTGTCCATGGAGGATATATGCTTCTACAATGGAAGATGAGTGCACAGTAATGGTAATTTTCTAACTTTACTCATGTGTGCTTAGTTTGTGGTCATGGTCTTTACTCTAGTACTAATTTTCTATGCTCATCTTTTGTAGGTGAGAAAGAACCCTTGTGGTCATGATTGCTCTAGTACAAAAAGAAAAAAAGAAGTTGAAGAATGCAAACAAGCGGTGGATATGTGAGCACGTGAAGGACTGGCTAATTGAGGATGCAACTCTAGGACCAAAGGCATTGCGAAAGAAGCTTAAAGAGCATCATGGAATCGACATCAACTCTAAGAGAGTCTATATGGGTAAGCTGCTAGCCTTGAAGGAACTATATGGTGATTGGGATACAAGCTTTGATAATCTTTATAGTTTCAAGTCGCAAATTGAAAGTTGCTGCCCCGGTAGCATAGTGATCATTGATCATCACACAATAAAAGATAAAATCAGATTTAAAAGAATTTTTGTTGCTTTGAAGCCTTGCATCGATGGGTTTCTTAATGGCTGCAGGCCATACTTGGCAGTAGATAGCACCTTCTTGACAGGCAGGTTCAAGGGGCAGCTGGCTAGTGCTACCGCCGTTGATGGCCATAGTTGGATGTATCCAGTTTGTATGGGTGTTTTTGATTCTGAAACTAATGAGAATTGGACCTGGTTCATGCAAATGGTTAGACAAGCTATAGGATCCCCAAGGGGTTTAGCCATATGCACCGATGCTGGGCAACCAGTGATGATAGGTGTAAAAGAAGTGTTCCCAGAGGCTGAACATAGGGAATGTATGTTTCACTTGGTGTCCAACTTCAAGAAGAAGTTTCATGGAAAGGTGTTTGATGACCACCTTTGGGCTGCTGCTTACTCATGGAACCCATATATATTTGAAAAAAATTGGGATGCAATGGACATAGCAAAGCCAGCGGCAACTGCATATCTTAGGAGGTGGCACACTAGGTTGTGGTCTAGGAGTCAGTTCTCAACAATTTCCAAGGTGGATTATGTTACAAACAACTTGGCTGAGTGCTTCAATAATTGGATTAAGCATCACAAGTCCTTGAACTTGGACGACTTCTTTGATAAGGTTAGGCAGATGATTATGATCATGTGGAACCGAAGGAGGAAAGTAGCAAGGAAGTTGGTTGGGTTGATTCTTCCCCACATAATTAAGAAGTTGAATGCAAAGACTAGAGAATTAAACTTGGAGGTGGTAGAAAGCTCAGAAGAAGTCGCTGAAGTGACAGCATTGGGAGGCAGCGGCTTTAGGTTTGTGGTCAACTTGCTTGACAGGACATGTTCTTGTAGACAATGGCAAGTTTCTGGCCTTCCTTGCAAGCATGGTCTAGCATTTATCACATCTCTTATCAATGCACACATACATAATTATGTGGACTTGTATTACTCCATTGACAAATTTAGGGCAGCCTATGACCAACTAATTCCTTCCATGGTTGACAAGAACCAATGGCCTAAATCTGACCATGGATTCTTCATGTTTCCACCACTACTAAAATCCACGGCGGGTAGGCATAAAACTGAGAGGTATAAAGGCTGCAGTGAGAAGAAAAGAAAAAGCGGCCAACACTTATGCCCTATCTGTAAGGACTATGGGCATCATTGGCATAAATGCAAGAAGGGTAACCCAGATGACATTGCTGCTATTTTAGCTATGAGGTAATAAATATAATTATGTAACTTGCTTCACTTGCATTTTTTGTAAGCAGCCATACATGTTAACTACTTTTTGTTGCTCATGTAGAGGACCACCAAAGAAGAGGGCAAAGACCACCAAAGCATCAATTGTGCCTTGCGAGGATGATGCTCCAGCAGCCTCTATGTGCTTTCCGCCAAGGTTAGCCACTTTACACTCATGCTCATAATTATATGAAATCTGTGTTTGAATTCTAAGTAACTTCTCACAATAGCCAAAGCTTGGAACCTACAACTACGAAAAAGAGAAAACATGATAACTCAATTACTGGAGCATCAAAAAGGTAAGAACTAGTTCTGAATTTTGTAGTAGATTAGATGAAAGCTTGGTTTTGTATTCTAATTGCATTCTTCTCACTATAGCCAAATGTTGGAGAAAAAAACTAAGGAAAAAGGGAAAGGGAGTAAATCTGGATCCAGAGTAGCAAAAAGGTAACCTATGGTTGTTTCCGAATTTTATGTTATGTTATGCATTGTTCTATTGTTAACCTGGGCTACTATATGTGATGTATGATGTGCTGCCATGAATGTGTATGTGTAGATCAACAACTCAGCCCATTTGTGTGGCCAATAAGAAAGCATCTGTTGCTTTGAAATTACATGCCAAAAGAAAAGGCAAAGAGGTTGCTGATAAGTTGCCACACCTTCCTATGGTGCCACATGATAGCGCTGCAATGGGCACACGTAGCAAAAAAATGAATCCTGCCAGCCCTGCAATGAGCACACGAAGCAAAAGGAGGCTTAGCTTGTGATTCTCATTGGATCCCTTTCCATATCATGGTTCATTTGGGAAACTTTTGAGCTGTTTATGTAATATATATGTGAACCTGGGCTTTTGTAAGTGCTATATGTGACCTTCATGTGTTGTATTTGACATGATGTGAACCTGGACTATTATATGTGAACTCTATGTGAACCTGAATGTGTGTAGAGGACTAAATATGTGGACTATTTCCGTATATGTGAACTTGGACCAAGTTTCTATGAACTTTTAGTTTGCATACATGTGAATCTGCTCCAAGTATATTATAATTTGTGCATATATGAACTGTACAGGGGATATATCATCAATATACAAGGGAGGTTCTGTCCAATTATCCAATTAAAATTAAAGATGTGCTAAATAGCAGATTTCGTTTCATTTGGTAATGTATTCAAGACAAACGGATCACATCACCATTGCTTTTGACTTCTAGTTCACAATTTTGGTCACAAACTACACCAAGGGTAAAAAGGACTTTTCATGTCGGATTTAACGGTGTTAGTTGCCAAAACTGACGGAAATGTCATATAGGGAACAAACTGAAGTTTGAGTGCCACAACATAAAGAATTTTTTTACTAGGGCCAAAAAGGGAACCAAAATTTAAGAAAGGGTCAAATAAGGAATTCTCTCTTAGTAGTAACAAGATGTGTGATACAGCTAGAGCACATACGCGCCTAGGTTACCCCCAAAACCTTTCGCAAAAAAAAGGAAAATATTGCACCAAAACCTACGTGATAAGATAGCGACAGAATTAATTAGTAGAGCTGGTTGTTTAAGTGCCGCGAGCCGCCCAAGCACTGGCAGCCACGAACAAGACTGCGCAGCTAGATTTGGTGGTTAATGCACAAGATTTTATATAGGACTAGTAGTGTAGTTGGATATCAGCTAAAGCGTGTTCAAACATTTGGTCGCCCTCTTTTCTGAAGACGTCACATACTGTAAGTACGAAGATTTGGACTCCACGCGACGAGGCCGTACATTTCACCTCCTTTCGGTCGATCGAGCGCCTTAATTTTGTGAACGGCTTGTGATTGGGACATGGATCCATGATCCATCTACCTTGCATCAATGTTTCTGGTTAGTGCTTCAAATTAAGTGAACCATTCATATTGGCGGTGACGTTCTGGATTGATCAGTAAGTACGTAGTTAAGGTCCCTATCATTCGCGTGATTTCTTAATCTTGGAAGGAAACATGTAACCACTGGTTTTGTGGACAGGATTCAATGGGCTCCCCGTCACGTACGTACACATAGCCTGTTTTAGTGTGTACACATAACCACTGGTCCTTATCAGTAAGTACGTACACATAACCAATGGATTCGTCTAGAGTGAGTGAGTGTCGTCGAACTTGGTCATGGGCAACTACATGTGCCTGTTTTAATTAAGCAACATGCTAACGAGTGTACGTTCTTTACAACGTAAGGTTGAAGTAAGCGGTTTCTACGTCTGGCACTTTTTTCTATTCATTCATGTGCTTTCCCAGTTGTACTTTTGGGTGCTCATTTATCCGACACAATGTTCTCTCCCACTAGTTTTCTTGGTCACGTAGCAAAGCTTCTCCTTGCAAAAAAGAAAAGAAAAGAAAAAGACTCCAAGCTCCGATGCCCTGAAATGGAGAGTTGAAATCGGTTTCTTTTACCATCGTTTTGTTTCGCTAAGATTTTCCAAAAATAGATCCAGATTGTATGTGTTTTATGAGCCCTTTTACCATCTTCTACATACTTTTTACTGCATTATCTGGTGCCATAATTTTCTACCAAAACTAATTTGTCACTTGTCAAGTGTGCCCGTTGATGATTATCTGTCTGTTGCATCTTTTGTTTACTAGACTAGAAATAATATATTGTGTCAAATAGCTTGCCACATTCAACACCTGTTCAAGATTTTACTTGATTTAAGACTCTGAATAAATTTGAACACAAAGTGCAGCATGTTTGAAAATGACCATTTGGGAGGACTATAATGTTGAGCACTTAATTATTTGTGATTCTTACATGTCTCACAAAAAATGACTTTTCTCTTAACAAAATAATAAAGGAATTATAAAACCAATTCTTATTAATATATATGGTTCTTGCGGAGTAGGGTGTTTTGGTCACCGAACTCCATGGAGGCCAAAATTTTGAAAAATTCAAAATTCAAACTTTTCAGTGAAAGAAACTTCTGAAAAATATACATGTATGTAAGGATGTAATGTATATGTGTGTAAAATTTCACGATGAAATACTTTGAATCGTGACATGTGCAAGAAAAAATAATCATGGACTTTGAGCAACAAACAGTACATGTGTTCGACAGCCACAATTTCTTTTTGTGCACAGCCCTCATTTCAACGTATTTTATCATGAAATTTTACACACGTGTACATCATGTCTTTAGGTATATATAGGTGTATTTTTTCAGAAATTTTTAACATAAAAGTTTGAATTTTGAATTTTTAAAAATTTGGCCTCCATGGAGCTCCTCCTCCATTCAGAATTTTTGTTTCTTACGTATCTTCATAAAATTTGCAACTTGGACGATAACTTCCAGCATTTGCATTGTTTTTTTTTTGTGGGGAGGCATCTGCATTTGTTGATGCACAAAGTGATATATCATTACTAATTCTCAAGCAAAGCCAAGCATCGATATCGACTAAATCGGCTTAAGAATAAAGACAAAAAATGAAATCATCCAAATTGGACATGCCTCGCAACAGCACATTTCTCTCTCTCTCCCTCTCTCTCTCTCTCTCTCTCTCTCTCGTACGGTTAGCAACCATGTTGACACGATTTTTTTTCTCGTGTGGTTAGCGATCTAACCAGCTGCATGGGCATGCGCAAGAGGTAATTCTTGTTTGAGCCAAAAATTGGATCGGCCAACCAGGTAGTTAGAGGAGATCATGGAGGAGCCCTCACCTATCATGTAACCGTACGACTCTTCTATGCCTAATTCTCGTGCAAAAGGCTCATGCGCCTAACGTAATGGGAAAGAGGGAGTACCACATAGCATCACAATTATTCAGAACACTACGGTTTGGTTCGAATCTGCTCACCCGGGTTTAGTCCGACTAAATTCTAGACTTGGCATGGGTCGTTGCATTTTTTTGAATTATTTTAGACTTTCTGATGATGCTCTTTCAGTGATATGGCGTGTTCGTCAACCACGAGACGTTCATGACAACTTCGTCAATCTTAAAATCTGCCGGCTCAGTCTCTTGAAGATTCTCGTAGAGACAGGGTGTGCGTGTGTACATTCATTGAGATGAGTGTACGTGTATGAGCATCTAAATCTATACAATGTTTTAGAAAAACAATCATGCAGTTGTTTAAAAAACAATTATGCAGGACATTAAGATTCATGTCGGTGTCGATCAGCTGTTTAGAGATATATGTCAGGGCAGCGGTCCACTGGTCCTGATCACGAAACTAGTTGCACATGCATGCATGCATGCATGCCCACGCATGTCTGCGCCTGCAGTGTTTCTCGATGGCATCGACCCTGCCCGATCGATGTTTACGCGCCAGCTGCTGAGATTTGAATAGTCGCCCAAAATATCTGTTAGAGGCAGGATACAATGAATTAATGCCATAATTGTCTAGGCTTCATTGGGCCCAAAACCTGGCAACGGCAAGGAAGGTACACAATTTTTGACGGTTTGGCAGTTTGGCATGAATATCATAGTTGATACGTAGTTGATTAAAACTGATCGACAGAGAGCAAACAAAGCATAATAGGTTTGATATCAATATTTGGCAAGCAAGCATTTGGCAAAATCGAAAGTTGCCAAAAAAATTGACAAGTTTTTCTAAGGTTGGCAAGAATGTTGGTAGCCAAACAATTGTCACTTGCCAAATATTGGATGCCAACCTTTTAACATCAACACAATCATGCTAATGGGAGCTCTTGCGTCTGTACTGTGTTAAAAAAAACACAATCATACTAACGTTTCGCAGGGCAAACCACAAAAGAAACCACTGAAAGCCTCCGTAGTTACCTGCCAAACAGACATATATATCCACATGGGCACACATACAAGTTGCCCAATTTTTCACGTGCTCTCTCCTTAGATGGAACAACATGTTTCTTTATGATAATCATTAAGAACATATTTTTTGAATAATCGTTGGAAACAAATTTCAACACGATCTTTAGTATTGCCAGACCGTCAGGATTTGATTAGCCACTCCCTTGTGACGGGATCATGACACATATGATATGGCCACGCACGTTGGTTCATCCATAGTTAATGAGCAATCCAAATCACCGGAAGGAACGTGTATACCTGTTCCGAGATCATCAGTCGGTGTAAGCAGTTTGATTAGCCATTTGGTGTATATGATACCAGTGTTCAACGACGGTAGTTGGGTTCACGCATCACTGCGTGCTACCGTGTGATTAATCATCATCATCTGCCCTCACCGATTAATCAAATCTAAAAAAAATCAACGGGCGATATGTTTTCGTCTGGCAGCTGAATGTATACACTGCAGATCGAGCTGGTTGATTAGAGTATTTGCTGAATCGTTGATCGTGTTTCATGCCTCCAGCGATCTCATTTCTTTTAAGAAAATGTGATGAGATGAGGGTTGGAATCGTGTGTCTTGTTAAATGTAGAGGGTGTACGTATCTGCGTGCATGTGTAAAATGATTTGCATTCTCGTGGGGTGGAGTCATGTGGGACCTGATCGCGTTGAGATCATAGAGCTCCTTGAATCAATCGAGTGCAACAGAGATCGTTCGAGCATAGATGACCAAATAAGAGCGGCCAGCACAGTTTTGAAAATCAGTAGATCACAAAATAATGTTGCTCATGCTATGTCAGGTCGTAGCCAGCAGCATACGGGCATGTTGGTTATCAATTTCCCCACAGGATATTAGCATTATTATTTCAAAAGATTTGTAACCCCCAAGATGATTAAATTATATGAAATGCTTCTCCCCGCAAAAAAATAAAATAAAAGGTTCTCAATGAGTCAAAGAGACCTTACTCCCTCCATATGGGAATAAGCGTACATCTAACTTTTGTTCTAAGCCAAAGTTTTAATATGTTGACAAACTTTATAAAAAAATAGTAGTAGTAGTAGTAGCATATATGACATCAATTTCGTACACAGTATTATCAAAATACATTTCAAAACAGATCCAGTGATACTAATTTAGTGTCATGAATGTTGCTACTTTTTCCTGAAAAGTTGGTCAAAATTTTAAAATTTTGACTTAAGAAAAATGATAAATGGACTCAAGCGGCTAACTCACCAGTTCGGCACTCCAGCCATTTTTCTGTTGCCATCGGTTGGCAGCCCAGCAGAAAGAAGAACCCCCGCACCACCACGACCACGAGATATCCGGCAAGACGCTGCTCCACGGTCACGTGTTGCCGAACCGGTGGAGGGGGCCTTCCCCGGCGCACAAGACAACATGTCACATGCGTGGCTCTCCACGTACAACCGACAGCATGATAAGGCCTTGTACAATGGAAGGTGCTTAGAAAAATAAATCAGGCTTTTCTTAAGCACCAGTGCTTATTTGTACAGGATAAACGTTTAACTAAGCGTCTCTTCTATAGAAATAGACACCGGTGCTTCAGAAAAACTTGATTTATTTTTTTAAGTACATCTCTAAGCATCTCTTATTATACAAGGCCTAAGAAAACGAAACGACGCCTGCCCGTGCGGTGCCCAAGTTCGTTCTTGTGCAGTTGTTGATGGGCGCAGGGTAGAGATCAGAGAGGAGGGGTCGTCTCGTCTGCCTCCGGAAGAAGCATTTTATATGCTGTTTGAGTGCTTGCACACGGTGGAGATCACCTGCCGGCCTCTCTCAGATAGTATATCGCCTTCTCTTGCTGAGATGTTGGAATGGGCTCATAAACAAGCATATCAACTGTTTATGGATAGCTTTTATTAGTATTGCCACCTGCTGCTGCTGCTGACGGTTACGCTGATCGAAACTTCGTTGCGTGCATTTGCTAGTTGGAACTATGATTTGATTTGACCAAATAGAAAAGAAAAGAAAATATGCGGAGAATATTATTAGCAAAGTGTTTAATTGCTCGGTAGCCTTCATTTTCTGATTAAAATAAAAAACAAACAACATTTTCTGTTTGCCAAGAAATAAGCTATACACAAGAGTGGAGCGCGGTTTCTACTCTACTGGTTTTCCGATAGGGGAACCAGGTCTCTACCCTGCTGGGTTTTCCCCACAATATAAATGACACTTTGGGGGGAGGGGTATGTTGTATAATATTTTAGGTATCCGATGTGACCCATGTAATTTACCAAAATAATTTAAATTATAACTTTCCAAATTAATACGCATACACGCTATACAAGAAAAGAAATATTGTATTCACCTCGAGATACTTGATGAAGAAGAAGAGAAACATGATCTACTACCATGCAAAGAAAACATGATCTACTACGAATATTTTACGATTCCGCAGCGTTAAAGAGATATCAAGCAGGCATATAAGTTGGTAAGCAATCCGAACAATTCAGAAAAAAATACATATAAATTAATTAAATCCATATGCAAATGAGTACTAGCTAGTATACATTATTAAGATTTCCCGCAACATATTCTTTATTTATTGCGTAGATCGGCCTAAAGATAATGTACTCGCAAAGACGCTTATTCGACACAAAAGGTTCAGCAAGACCCACAACTACACCCCTCCGTTTTCATTGGGCTCGCACGTCGATCATAACCGTCGACATCGGCCTGTGCACATTCCAGAGCGGGGCGCGCGCGCACACACACACACACACAGACACAGCTTATCCACATCCACCAAAAGGCGGGCGAGACGGAGCACGCACACGCCGAGGCAGCTGAAAGACACGCATCGCTCTGTTGTGTTGCTGTGCAAGCGACGGGCGGAAACCGTGTGGGTGTGGCTTCGCCTGCATCTGCATGGTGTGTGTGTGCGCGCGCGAGCTTCCCCTGCACCCACGGCTCTCCCTCCCTCTCCCGTCTCCCCTCTCCTTTATAAGCTCCCACCCAAGCTTTCACTTCACCTCCACCACAATTCGCACCTCCCTTGCGCCCTTGCCTTGTTCACCGGTCGCCTGACCGCAGTTGAGCGATCCTCGCTCCCCGTTCCTTCTTCTACACCTTCTTCCTTGGTGAAGTATAAGTTGATCCGGCCGATCCTATCCAGATATCCACTCCAAGCTCGTCTCTTCAATCCAAAGCCACGCCCTCAAACAAGAAAGATCCAGGAGAAACCATCGATCGGGACATCTCCAGCCTAGCCATATACATGGCCGGCCTGTGCTCTGTTCTTGCCTGAGCACCACCCCTGCCGATCACCGAGAAACTAAGAGAGCAAGGGAGAAGAAGAAGAAGAAGAAGAAGAAGAAGAAGAAGAAGCTCTCCGTACAATCGAGCTGGGCTAGCGAGAATGCGGCAGATCTCGTCGATGCTGCAGGGGCTGGCCCGCTCCATGTCTCTGGGGAAGGAGAGGAAGCAGGCGGAGGAGGCGCAGGGGACGGTGCTGCGGTCGTCGGGGACGCTCTGGGGCGAGGGCTCAGAGACCTTCGCCGCCGCGTGCTCCCGCCGCGGCGAGAAGGGCACCAACCAGGACACCTCCATCGTCTGGGAGGTGAGTTCCATCGCCGCTCCTCTGCTTCCTCCCTTGCCTGTTTATGAATTTCCACGCTGGTTATCACGACGTATTACCGGTGGCGTGTAGTCAATGATCAAGAGCTTCTTGCCACACAATTTAATTCCCGCCTTCCAAACATAAGTTTCTGCTACTCGACATGGTCTCTGTTCCACAGAAAATGGCGAGGGTACAGCGTCGGGAGTCGGGACTAGTCGCCGGCTTCTTCTTCTCATTTCTGGCCACAGAAGAAATAAATCAGTTTTCATGTGCTTGCCTTACGCGTACCAAATAAAATAGATATCGGATCCCGTCTCCCTCCGTTGTTCACCTAACCATTTTTTCTGATATTTTCGTGAGATGGTTCAGTTCGGTACGAGCCAAACTATCATTAGGCCATTCACCCGACTACGTGTTGCTTCTTGAGACGATCCTGGATCATATTTTTCACAAGGTTCTTGGATACGGCGCTTGCCTTTTGCCTCTAGGCGTTTCATCCCGTAGTACTAGTATCTGCCAAAAAAGGCATGGTACGTGTCTTGGATTTGTTGGAGCAAAAAAGGTGTTGTGTTTCTTGGTATCTGAATCCAAAGTTGCTTCGGACAGTTAAACACTTGACTTACTGATTGTGATGGGAGAAAACGTGAACATGTCATTTCCTACATCTTCGCAGGAATATCAGATTTTCTACATTTTTTCGGAATGAAAATCTTAGCTTTTATAAACTTATGACACCCCCTTAAACTTCACTAGATTAGAAACGCGAGCTAGTTTGGCTATTCAGTTCAGTAAGGACAATGGTGGCCTCATTTCAATCAAAAAAGAAAAGAGAAAAGGGCAACGATGACCTACCGGCACAAAAAAGGCCGGCTCGTTCACTTGGTTGTCAATTCTATCGTGTCACACCACGCAAAAGATAAAATCTATCACGGCACGCCCAAATCTTGGATTTCCATTTGCCATGCACAGTAAATGGAGGCTGAATTGCACCCGTCATCTCAATATTTTCGTTTCTTCCCGATCTTGATAAAGAAGAGGAAGTTTCAATATTTTCGTTTCTTCTGGATTTCTTACGGCTCTGTTTGCTTCTGTATCCAGGGATACGGGTGCCAGGACGACACCATCTTCTGCGGGGTCTTCGACGGCCACGGCCAGTGGGGCCACTACGTCGCCAAGGCCGTCCGGGAGTCGCTGCCGCAGCAGCTGCTGTGCCGCTGGCAGGAGGCCGTCGCGCTGGCGTCGCTCATCGACGGCGAGAAGAGGCTCGGCGACTGCCAGTTCGACCTCCTGAGGCAGTCCTACCTGGCCGCCGCCGCCGCCGTCGACGACGAGCTCCGCCGGAGCCGGCGCCTCGACGCCGTCAACAGCGGCTGCACGGCTCTGTCCATCGTCAAGCAGGGCGACCTGATGGTGGTCGCCAACGTCGGCGACTCGCGGGCCGTCCTCGCGACCACGTCCGACGACGGCGACGTCACCGCCGTCCAGCTCACCGTCGACTTCAAGCCCGACCTGCCCCGTAAGTCCTCGTGACAAGACTAGAAGACCATTCTTGAGACGGCCATTGCTCACCCGCGGTCGAATCTGGTTTGCAGAGGAGAAGGCGCGCATCACGCAGTGCGAGGGCCGCGTGCACTGCCTCGACGACGAGCCCGGCGTGCACCGGGTGTGGGTGCCCCACCGGGAGGCGCCGGGGCTGGCCATGTCGCGGGCCTTCGGCGACTACTGCGTCAAGGACTACGGCGTGATCTCGGCGCCGGAGGTGACGCAGAGGAGGATCACCGCCCAGGACCAGTTCGTCATCCTCGCCACCGACGGGGTAAGCGACAGATTCTTGCACAGTCGCAAACTATTTCTATTCTCAGTACAGCGGACTGATCATGCATGGCGAACATCTTGGGCAGGTCTGGGACGTGCTCTCCAACGAGGAGGCCGTGCGGATCGTGGCGGCGACGCCGGACAGGGAGAAGGCCGCGAAGCGGCTCGTCGAGTGCGCCGTCCGCGGGTGGAGGCGCAAGCGGCGGGGCGTCGCCGTCGACGACTGCTCGGCGGTCTGCCTCTTCTTCCACACGCCGGCGCCCTGAACGAGCCGCCCCGGGACCGCGATTGCATTGCCGTCAGGGCGAGGGGATAGCGACCCGTCCACTTGCCGGTAGATCGATCGATCGGTGCGCGGCGTCGCCGTCGGAGAGAGACGACCAGAAGGTGCAGTTCCCGCCATGATTGGGACGGCTGCACGAATGACCGGGGCGGTGGGTCAACTGCCGCCGGTGGATCACCGAAAATTTCTCCGGTTTTCACACGCTGCTTGCCGGAATGTACGAGGATCAACGGCAGCCACTAGCAAATGGCAGAAGAAACAAGGCGCACTTTGTACTTATTTTCGCCTTGCATGGCTCTCGTGTTCGCGTCAAAAATGCCCTATGAGAGACGCTAATATGAAAAAAAAAATATTGGTGTACATGATGGGAAAACGTCACAATTGTTGGTATACAATGATGACCATATGGCCATAAATCACACCAGTAGCGCGTCCTTCGGGTCCTCGTAGAAACGACTCATGGTTCTTAAAATTGTCAAATTGCTTTGAATAGATTTCATTAGAACAAATGGCGAAATTGACCAAATTTTGAGCCTCCTTTTGAATTTAGGGCTCTTTAGGTTCACAGGATTATAAAAACACAGGAGTATGAAAGACACGGGAATAGGACAGGAATGGATGCGCAAAACAGCGGACTCGTAAACCGTAACACATAAATATAGACTCTTGTTTCGCATAATTCTCAAAACACTGGAATAGGAAAAACACGGGAACATAGAGGCATGTCTTCTTGTATCCTATAGGGTTACAAAACTATGGGCATTTAGATGAAAGAATGTTCGATAGCATGGAAAAAACAAAAAAATTCTACCAAGAGCTTTTAACAGATAAAAAAATTTCTTTAGAGTGGAGTACAAATTAATCCTATCGAAAAATTCCTAAGGATTTCAACCCTGCGAATCAAATGGCCACCATAGGAAAAAAAATTCAAAGGTTCCAAATCCTCCAAAAAAACTCCTTTATAATTCTTTTGAATCAAACGAGAACTCAACTTGGATGTTTGTTTCATAGGAATTGGAAAAACGCTGGAATGCTCTCAGTGGACCATACGCCGCTCTAGTAATTTACCAGTGGCGCTGCTGGTTTCCGGTTCATGCAGGAGACTTGACTAGTGGTCGCGGGATATTTGCAACAGAAGTCTTCGTGGCTTTTCCTATCAAAGATTCTACGGTCTGTTGCACGCACCAAGATGGAAAAGTACAGCCTAGAAACACATGAAAAGTTGAAATTACTCCCCCTTTTTCTTCATGGCCAAGTGCAAAAGGTTAGAGTGCGCGAAAATGTGACCGATTAGGGAATTTGGGATCGGCTGGGGTGATCCAAGAGTGCTTTGCCTTTATGGCCGTCTAGTCCTGGACAGATGCAATGTGATAAAAGGCAAAGAATGTTTGGCATGGTGGTTTAGAGGGGAATGTCAGGTAGACTCTCACTTGCTTGACTCATGTCGTCGCAAGTGGACTCAACCACCATTTAGAGTTGTGGATCATCGTGCACGTTGCATGACGAGAGGTGTACGTTTGCGCTCCTAACTCACTTGCACCTGCATTGTCGCCCAAGAGGTGTTTGTCTTGGACTTTTTTTGTTGATAAAAAGGTATTTCATTCAACCGATATAAAGAGTATATCAAGCTAATACAATAATGATGAGCATGTTATCTTGGAACTACATCTTGTCTTGTCTTTTTCTTTCGAAAAGAGGGGGAAATCCAGTTACTTGATATGTTTTGATAGAATTCTCAAAGTGTAGGTAGAAACAAACATAGGAACATAGATACATGCCTTCTTTTATCCTATAGGGTTACAAAACTATAGGAATCAGATGGAAGAATGTTTGATAGAACATACAACTAAAGAAATTCTACCAAGTGGTTTCAATTGATGGACATTTTTCTTCAAAATGGAGTACAAATTAATCCTATGGAAACTTTCCTAAGAATTTCAACCCCACGAATCAAACGACCACTGGTGAAAAAAAATCGGTGTTTTAGTTGGCTTTCTTGGCGGTGTGATTATTTGTTCAATCAATACTTTTTTTGCAGGGTATTCAATCAATACTTGTGTGGGGAAGTTTCTTGCATTGGTGGCTGCATGTAGTATATTGGTTCTACAATGTCACATGTTGACGCTCCTTTTTTAGACGATGAGAGTGCACAAGACCGGTGTGTTTTTATAGGTTGATTGCTGCTGATTAATTGAGAAATCATTGACCCAGTAAAATCATGGAATAAATCCAAAATTGAATGCCCCAACTGAATGAAAAAGCTCGTTGAGAAATAGTTGAAAGGGTCAAAATCATGAACCAAATAAAAAATTGAACAACTCAATTGAATGGGAGGGCTCCAAAATTGGAAAACATAATGAATTAGATGAAAACAAGGTGTTATGAGGACTAATGTGTTTTTTATATGGTGAGAGGTACACGGATCTGATGTGTTTTTACAGGCTGGCGGCTGCAGATCAATTTGAGAAATCGTTGATGCAGTTAAAATTGCGAATCAATCCAACATTAAAATATTGTAACTCAATGGGAGGGTTCATTGAGAATAATCATGAATCAAATCCAACGAACGTCTCAATTAAATGGGAGAGCTCCAAAGTTAAGGAGCATAGTGAATTAGATTATTTGGAGAAAAATAGGTGTTATGAGGACTGATGCGTTTTTAGGTGGCAAAAGGGCTGAAGGGACTTATATATTTTAACAGGCTGGTCGCTACCGATTAATTTGAGAAATCATTGATCAAGTCCAAATCGTGAATCTAATCCAAAATTGAATACCTTAACTGAATGAGATGGCTCGTTGAGAAATAGTTGACCTGATGAAAATCGTGAAACAAATCCAAAATTGAACACCTCAATTGAATGGGAGGACTCTAAAATTAGGGAGCATAATAAATAAGATGAATAAAAAAAGCGCAAGAATTCTAATAAAATTTGGTCAAATCACATGGAAATTCGTAATTATGCTACTAAGGATCTTAGTCTCATTCTCTGTGCTTATGAATTTTAAAAAGAGGTCCAAGTGTATGTTAGAATTTGTGTGTTTTTCATTTGAAACTGAGATCAAAGGAAATTTTCCTCCACTTTTACTTTGCCCCATTCGTTTCAACCAAAGGCATGAATAATACCATTTCTACGTTTTTACTCCACTTTTCTTTTGAACCAAAGGAGCCCTTGCCCAGATTTTTTGACACACGAACATTTTGTACCTCACAATCAATTTTGGCAAAGTTTAGATGAAATATTATAGACTCAAAGGAACCCTCTACCATTGCCGAGGAAAAAATACATACCAATTAACTCGGGTGGAAACTGGAAAGAGAGAATCTAGGTTCACACGCAGATAGACATTTTTTTTTGTTATTTCGCTCTATGTTTTTTCGAAACACCGAGTGCAGTTTAAGCCCTCTAATTACAGGTGCATCATATCCCACTAAAGTAAATATTCCATTTTAATATAGGACACATTGGACGTTAAATTTGAAATTTGATCTCCGGTCCGCTGGAGGTATGACCACTTTTTAACCATCCAATCACTTACCCTCTCGATTTTCCTTGGCGAGGCGAGTAATAAAATTGTTGCCCCGCGAAAAAAAATGTTTTTGACATTGACCACTACCCAGGAGCTTGTGGGAGGTCTGGATGACTTCACATGAGTGTTTCTAGGAGACGGGCATGCATAGTGCTATGCCATTCGTCATTAGCTTGGATTTGAGGGAAATTTAAAATCCGACTGACAATTCACTTGGGATTATAGCCTCATTGCTCCGACTTACAGGAAATGCAAAAAATGAAATCTCTAAAAGAAAGATCTACAAGAAATGTAGCATGGTGCTAGTAACTATAAAATGGAAACTTATGTTTCCCCAAGTCTCAGTTCATACCCTTGAGAGTTTAGACTCGTAAAATACCATGCATTGTTTTTCCTTGATACTACTAGGACTACTAGATTGGTCTTGGGAAACGCAGTAATTTCAAAAAAAAATCCTACGCTCATGCAAGATCCATCTAGGTGATGCATAACAACGAGAGGGGAGAGTGTTGTCTATGTACCCTTGTAGACCGTAAACGGAAGCGTTATGACAACGCGATTGATGTAGTCATACGTCTTCACGATCCGACCGATCCTAGCACCGAAGGTACGACACCTCCACGATCTGCACACGTTCAGCTCGATGACGTCCCACGAACTCCAGATCCAGCTGAGTGTCGGGGGAGAGCTTCGTCAGCACGACGGCGTGATGACGGTGATGATGAAGCTACCGGCGCAGGGCTTCACCTAAGCACTGCAACGATATGACCGAGGTGGATTATGGTGGAGGGGGGCACCGCACACTGCTAAGAGATCAACTTGTCTGTCTATGGGGTGCCCCCTCCCCCGTATATAAAGGAGTGGAGGAGGGGGAGGGGTCGGCCCTCTATGGCGCGCCCAAGGGAGTCCTACTCCCACTAGGAGTAGGATTCCCCCCTTCCCTAGTTGGATTAGGAGAGGAAGGAAGGGGGGGAGAGAGGGAAAGGAAAGGGGGGCCGGCCCCCCACCCAATTCGGATTGGGCTTGGGGGCGCGCGCCCCCTCCTAGGCTCCCAATAAGGCCCATATACTTCCCGGGGGGTTTCGGTAACCTCCCGGTACTCCAGTATATTCCCGAACTTATCCGGAACTATTCCGATGTCCAAACATAGGCTTCCAATATATCGTTCTTTATGTCTCGACCATTTCGAGACTCCTCGTCATGCCCGTGATCACATCCGGGACTCTGAACAACCTTCGGTACATCAAAACACATAAACTCATAATACCGATCGTCACCGAACGTTAAGCGTGCGGACCCTATGGGTTAGAGAACTATGTAGACATGACCGAGACTCATCTCCGGTCAATAACCAATAGCGGAACCTGGATGCTCATATTGGTTCCTACATATTCCACGAAGATCTTTATCGGTCAAACCGCATAACAACATATTTGGTTCCCTTTGTCATCGGTATGTCACTTGCCCGAGATTCGATTGTCGGTATCTCAATACCTAGTTCAATCTCGTTACCGGCAAGTCTCTTTACTCGTTCAGTAATGCAATATCCCGTAACTAACCCATTAGTCACATTACTTGCAAGGCTTTATAGTGATGTGCATTGATACGTCTCCGTCATATCTACTTTTCCAAACACTTTTGCCCTTGTCTTGGACTCTAACTTGCATGATTTGAATGGAAGTAACCCGGACTGACGCTGTTTTTAGCAGAATTACCATGGTGTTACTTTTGTGCAGAAATAAAAGTTCTTGGAATGACCTAAAAATCAACGAAGATTATTTTTGGAATATATAAAAAATACTGGCGAAAAGATCCACGTCAGGGGGCCTACACCCTGCCCACGAGGGTGGGGGGCGCGCGTACCCCCTAGGCGCGCCCCCTGCCTCATGGGCCCCCTGATGCTCCACGGACGTCCATCTTGACTCCATATATTCACTTTCGGGGAGAAAAAAATCAGAGAGAAGGATTCATCGCGTTTTACAATACGGAGCCACCCCTAAACCCTAAACTCTCTTGGGAGGGCTGACCTGGAGTTCGTTCGGGACTCCGGAGAGGGGAATCCGTCGCCATCGTCATTATCAACCTTCCTCCATCACCAATTTCATGATGCTCACCGCCGTGCGTGAGTAATTCCATCGTAGGCTTGCTGGACAGTGATGGGTTGGATGAGATTTATCATGTAATCGAGTTAGTTTTATTAGGGTTTGATCCCTAGTATCCACTATGTTCTGAGATTGATGTTGCTATGACTTTGTTATGCTTAATGCTTGTCACTAGGGCCCGAGTGCCATGATTTCAGATCTGAACCTATTATGTTTTCATGAATATATGTGAGTTCTTGATCCTATCTTGCAAGTCTATAGTCACCTATTATGTGTTATGATCCGTTAACCCCGAAGTGACAATAATCGGGATACTTACCGGTGATGACCGTAGTTTGAGGAGTTCATGTATTTACTATGTGTTAATGGTTTGGTCCGTTACTCTATTAAAATGAGGCCTTAATATCCCTTAATTTCCAATAGGACCCCGCTGCCACGGGAGGGTAGGACAAAAGATGACATGCAAGTTCTTTTCCATAAGCACGTATGACTATATTCGGAATACATGCCTACATTACATTGATGAACTGGAGCTAGTTCTGTGTCACCCTATGTTATAACTGTTGCATGATTGATCGCATCCGACATAATTCTCCATCACCGATACATTGCCTACGAGCTTTTCACATATTGTTCTTCGCTTATTTACTTTTCCGTTGCTACTGTTACAATCACTATAAAACCAAAAATATTACTTTTGCTACCGTTACCACTACTATCATATTACTTTGCTACTAAATGCCTTGCTGCAGATATTGAGTTTCCAGGTGTGGTTGAATTGACAACTCAGCTGCTAATACTTAAGAATATTCTTTGGCTCCCCTTGTGTCAAATCAATAAATTGGGGTTGAATACTCTACCCTCGAAAACTGTTGTGATCCCCTATACTTGTGGGTTATCAAGACTATTTTCTGGCGCCGTTGCCGGGGAGCATAGCTCTATTCTTTGAGTCACTTGGGATTTATATCTGCTTATCACTATGAAGAACTTGAAAGATCAAAGAACCAAGAATTTTCCCTCAACTACGAGGGGAGGTAAGGAACTGCCATCTAGCTCTGCACTTGATTCACCTTCTGTTTTGAGTAAACTTGCGACACCTATACATGCTATTGATTCTGATAGGTCGCATGTTATTGATGATGCCACTTCTGCTTTGCGTGATACTTATGACGAAACTACTTATATGCTTGATAATACTGTGCCACTAGGTGAATTTATTGATGAACAACTTGCTAGGGCTAGAGAGAATGAAATTATTGAAACTGATAATATTAATGAAAGTGATGATGAAGATTCTCCCCCAAGATATGAATTGCCTGTTGTGCTTGAGGGTTATGTTATGGATGAAGAAACTGATATAGACTTCTTAGCTTGCAATGATAGATCTGATCTTAAGAAATTATTAGCTAAGCTCAAAGAGAAGTCTTTGAATGCTAGAATGAAATATGACCCTGCTTTTGCTACTTCACCTATCTTTATTACTGATAAGGATTATGATTTCTCTGTTGTCCTGAGTTAATTACTTTGGTTGAATCTGATCCTTTCTATGGCTATGAATCTGCAACTGTTGTGGTACATCTTACTAAATTAAATGATATAGCCACCCTGTTTACTCATGATGAGAAAACTCGCTATTACTTTGTCCTTAAGTTGTTTCCGTTCTCATTAAAGGGTGATGCTAAAACATGGTTTAATTCTCTTGATCCTGGTTGTGTGCGTAGTCCCTAGGATATGATTTATTACTTCTCTCCTAAATATTTCCCCGCTCATAAGAAACAAGCTGCCTTAAGGGAAATATATAATTTTGAGAAAATTGAAGAAGAGAGTCTCCCATAAGCTTGGGGGAGGCTTCTCCGATTACTTAATGCTTTGCCTGATCATCCTCTCAAGAAAAACGATACACTTGATATCTTTTATAATGGACTGACCGACGCTTCCAGAGACTACCTGGATAGTTGTGCTGGTTGTGTTTTCAAGGAAAGAACTGTTGATCAAGCTGAATTGCTATTGAATAATATGTTGACTAATGAAAATAATTGGAGACTTCCTGAACCAACTCCTAAGCCAACTCCGAAAAAAGGGGTATTCTATTTCTCAGTCCTGAAGATATGCAAGAGGCAAAGAAATCTATGAAAGAAAAAGGTATTAAAGCTAAAGATGTTAAGAATTTACCACCTATTGAAGAAATACATGGTCTTGATAACCCGACACAGGTAGTGAAGGTAAATTCTCTCTATTGATTTGATGAAGGTGATATTCCTCGTAATAAGTCCGCTAGCCAATGCTTAGATGAGTTTGAAAATTTTATTGTTAAACAAGAAAACTTCAATGCTTATGTTGGTAGACAATTGAAACACAATGTGATATGCTTGAACACTTGAGTGATTATATGTCTAGAGTTAAAGGTGAACTTAAACTTATTAGTAAACATGCTTCTATGGTTACCACTCAAGTAGAACAAGTATTTAAGGCTCAGAATGATTTGCTCAATGAATTAAATAATAAGAAAAATGATAATGTTGTTAGAGTTATGACTAGAGGGGGTAAAATGACTCATGAACCTTTGTATCCTGAGGGCCACCCTAAGAGAATTGAGCAATATTCTCAGAGAACTAATATTGATGCACCTCGCCCTTCTAAGAAGAAGAAAACGAAAAATCATAGGACTTTGCATGCTTCTAGTGAACCTGTTGTTGACACACCTGAGAATCCCAATGATATTTCTATTCTGATGCTGAAACACAATCTGGTAATGAACATGAACCTAGTGATAATATTAATGATGATGTTCATGTTGATGCTCAACCTAGCAATGATAATGATGTAGAGATTGAACCTACTGTTGATCTTGATAACCCACAATCAAAGAATCAACGTTATGATAAGAGAGACTTTGTTGCTAGGAAGCACGGTAAAGAAAGAGAACCATGGGTTCAGAAACCCATGCCTTTTCCTCCTAAACCATCCAAGAAAAAGGATGATGAGGATTTTGAGCGCTTTGCTGAAATGATTAAACCTATCTTTTTGCGTATGTGTTTGACTGATATGCTTAAAATGAACCCTTATGCTAAATACATGAAGGGTATTGTTACTAATAAAAGAAAGATACCGGAAGATGAAATTTCCACCATGCTTGCTAATTACACTTTCAAGGGTGGAATACCAAAGAAAATAGGAGATCCAGGAGTACCAACTATACCATGCTCCATTAAAAGAAACTATGTTAAAACTACTTTATGTGATCTTGGAGCCGGTGTTAGTGTTATGCCTCTCTCTTTATATCGTAGACTTGATTTGAATAAGTTGACACCTACTGAAATATCCCTGCAAATGGCTGATAAATCAACTGCTATACCTGTCGGTATTTGTGAGGATGTGTCTGTTGTGGTTGCAAACGTTACTATTTTAACAGACTTTGTTATTCTTGATATTCCCGAGGACGATAGTATGTCTATTATTCTTAGAAGACCCTTTTTGAATACCGCAGGGGCTGTTATTCATTGCAACAAAGGCAATGTCACTTTTCATGTTAATGGTAATAAGCATACGACACATATTCCAAGGAAACAACCTCAAGTCCATAGTATCAATTCTATTGGAAAATTTTCAACAATCACTATTGGAGGTTTTGAATTTCCTCTCCCTACTGTCAAGAAGAAATATGATATTCTTATTGTTGGGGATATGCATATCCCCGTTGAGGTAACCTAGTGTTATTCGAAATTTCTCCGGTTTCATGTTATTCGGAAAGAGTTTGTTAACAAGACTTGATCAACCTTATTAATGGATTCCTTTTGATGAGCATGCGATGGATGAAGTTATAAAGCACAACTTTCTGTACCCTCCTTTTACTTTCTGTTATTTATATTAAATAAAGTAAAAATAGTATTTTCTGTCTGTTTTTCTGAATTATCCTTGTAATAAAAAACACCCCGAAAATAAAAGTTCTCCAAATGCCTTGAAAATAAAATATGATTTTTTCTAGAATATTTGAGAATATCTGGCACTGAGAACACACCAGGGGGACTCACCATGTACCCACAAGGGTGGAGGGTGTGCCCACCCCCCTTGGGCGCGCCCCCTGCCTCATGGACCCCACGTGGGTCCCCTCCACTTATCCTTGCACCCACACACTTCGTCTTGCTCCATAAAAAATCACTAACCAGCACAAACCCGATTTCTAGCTCATCTTGCTGCCATTTTTGATCTCCTTGCTCAAAGCTCCATTCATAAAACTGCTTTGGGGGATTGTTCTTTGGTATGTGACTCCCCCAATGGTCCAATTAGTTTTTGTTCTAGTACTTTATTTATTACAAATTTTTGCTGCTTAGGTGACCCTGTTTTTGAGCTTGCATGTCAAATTTATGTGGTCAAAAGTAGTTTTAATGCATGATATAGCCTCTAGGCACTTGTAGGAGTAGTTGCTATCAATTTTGTTGAGTTTGGTTCACTTTTATTTTGAGTTACTAAAAATTTCAGAAATTTCTCAGAGGAAGAAATATGTTTAGGAAAATGTACCAAGGTGGTTCCTCAAGAAAGCACGGACCCAGGCCCGCAATACGCAAGCCAGACAATGAACTACCAAGGGATGCTCAAGTGCAGCCTTGTGAATGGCCGTCAGAGGACTTCATGGTTCGAGCAGGAATCAAGGGGGAATTTGACGCATACGTGCTTAACGCTGATCTTGAGAGCTTCGAGGTAGATAAGTGCCGTCAGTACTACTACCTCACTGATTCCTTTGTGAGAAGGTTTGAATTTATGTCATCACGCAATTCTCAAACAGTCATGTTTGATCTTTATGATAAATCTTATACCATGGACTTAGAAGATTTTAATACTGCTTGTAAACTCCCACTATGGGGTAATGTTAGTGAACCTCGTAAATCTGAATATAAATATTTTCTTGCTAGTATCACTGTGGGGGAATCTAGAGAAATAACACAAGTTACCATAGGGAACATTCATTTTCCTGCCATACATTATTTTGCTCTCTTCATAGGTAGATGGATTAATGGTAATGATGAAGCATGTCACATGTGTGTTCCCGACCTAAGTGTTCTCAAGAGTGATGTATTAGGAGATAGACAATATAACTTGGGGGCCATTATTGCATGTAGGTTGCATAATAATAGAATTAATGAAGATTTCTTTGGTGGAATTTATGCAACCCGTTTAGCTGATTTTCTTGAGATACCCATACGTGGATATGATATTGAGTTGCCTCCTGCTTATTTAGATTATAATGCTATGGTTCGTCATCAGTTTGTTGAGAGGAACGATCAGTCCCTTTTGTACCGACTAATCTTTGACAGATGACGCACCTATCACGTCGCTCTCCTTGCTCCTGCTTTCTTTGACTTTCAGGCAAAAAGGAGATATGTGATAACCAGGGAGGAGGCGAATGAGTACGAGAGGAGGAAGGAGGCAGCTCGCCTCCAAGCTGCAGCTCTCCGAGCAGTAGCTGATGCATCTCAGTACGATCCCAGCTTCAACTTCGGATATCCACCAGGCCATCCTTGGGCATAGACCAACTTAGGACAAAAGCCTAAACTTGGGGGACTACGTATTTCTCACCGACCTTACATTCATGTTCACACACTCATGCCAATTGTCGGTGCTCATACTTTTTCATTGTATCATCCATGCTAGTTTATTTTCATTTTCTTGCTTTCTTCTTGTGTGTTTGAGAAACCTTAAGAAAAACCAAAAAAATAGTTGTAGCTTTTAGCTAGTTTATTTTCCATGCCTGTAGTAGTAGTAATTAAAAAGAAAACCCAAAAAGATTTCTCGTTCTTCTTTTGCTTGTTGGGAGCTTTCCCATGTAAATAGTTTTGTTTTATTTCTTTTCTTTGGGGGTCGAGAGGACAAGACTATAATGAAAATGTTGAGTGGCTCTCTTATGCATTATTGTTGATCTAACAAAGAGGCCATATTACCTTGTCTTCTCTTTTAAATTGAATGCTTGCAGATTCCAGCTTAGTCCAATGCATATGCACTATTATTATCCACACTATTCGGTCGTGCAAATTGATACGTCTCCAACGTATCTATAATTTTTTATTGTTCCATGCTATTATATTATCAACCTTGGATGTTTTATATGCATTTATATGCTATTTTATATGATTTTTGGAACTAACCTATTAACTCAGAGCCCAATGTCAGTTTCTGTTTTTTTTCCTTGTTTTAGAATATCGTAGAAAAGGAAAATCAAACGGAGTCCAATTGACCTGAAACTTCACGGAACTTATTTTTGGATCAGAAGAAGCCCAGAAGACTTGGAGTACACGTAAGGGAAGCAACGAGGAAGCCACGAGGCAGGGGGCGCGCCAACCCCCCTAGGCACGCCCTCCACCCTCGTGGGCCCCTCGTGGCCCCCATGGCGTACTTCTTCCGCCTATATATCTCCATATACCCTCAAACGATCGGGGAGCACAATAGATCGGGAGTTCCGCTGCCAGAAGCCTCCGTAGCCACCAAAAACCAATCTAGACCCGTTCTGGCACCCTGCCGGAGGGGGAATCCTTCTCCGGTGGCCATCTTCATCATCCCGGTGCTCTCCATGATGAGGAGGGAGTAGTTCTCCCTCGGGGCTGAGGGTATGTACCAGTAGCTATGTGTTTGATCTCTCTCTCTCTCTCTCTCTCGTGTTCTTGAGGTGATACGATCTTGATGTATCGCGAGCTTTGCTATTATATTTGGATCCAATGATGTTTTCTCCCCCTCTACTCTCTTGTAATGGATTGAGTTTCCCCTTTTGAAGTTATCTTATTGGATTGAGTCTTTAAAGATTTGAGAACACTTGATGTATGTCTTGTCGTGCGTATCTGTGGTGACAATGGGATATCACGTGATTCACTTGATGTATGTTTTGGTGATCAACTTGCGGGTTCCGCCCATGAACCTATGCATAGGGGTTGGCACACGTTTTCTTCGTGATTCTCCGGTAGGAACTTTGGGGCACTCTTTGAGGTTCCATCTGTTGGTTGAATAGATGAATCTGAGATTGTGTGATGCATATCGTATAATCATACCCACGGATACTTGATGTGACATTGGAGTATCTAGGTGACATTAGGGTTTTGGTTGATTTGTGTCTTAGGGTGTTATTTTAGTACGAACTCTAGGGCTGTTTGTGACACTTATAGGAATATCCCAACAGATTGATTGGAAAGAATAACTTTGAGGTGGTTTCGTACCCTACCATAATCTCTTCGTTTGTTCTCTGCTACTAGTGACTTTGGAATGACTCTTTGTTGCATGTTGAGGGATAGTTATGTGATCCAATTATGTTATTATTGTTGATAGGACTTGCACTAGTGAAAGTATGAGCCCTAGGCCTTGTTTCCTATCATTGCAATACCGTTTACGCTCACTTTTATCATTAGCTACCTTGCTGCTTTTATATTTTCAGATTAAAAAAACCTTTATCTACCATCCATATACCACTTGTATCACCATCTCTTCGCCGAACTAGTGCACCTATACAATTTACCATTGTATTGGGTGTGTTGGGGACACAAGAGACTCTTTGTTATTTGGTTGCAGGGTTGCTTGAGAGAGACCATCTTCATCCTACGCCTCCTACGGATTGATAAACCTTAGGTCACCCACTTGAGGGAAATTTGCTACTGTCCTACAAACCTCTGCACTTGGAGGCCCAACAACGTCTACAAGAAGAAGGTTGTGTAGTAGACATCACAAGTGAAAGGCAATAATGACGATATATGATGAACTGATTGAGATGAGAAAAGCTGGTATGAACTCGACCGCTCTTGTTTTTGTAAATATTATTAGTTCATCGCTCCTGATTCAGCCTATTATGAATGAAACATGTTTGCAATGACAATTAGAGATTACAGTTGCTTATGCCATGCTTAATTAGGTAGGAGTTTATAATGGTTTACCTTGTGTGCCAACATGCTATTGAAATGGTTGTGATGTGGTATGATGGGGTGGTATCCTCCTTTGAACGATTCGAGTGGCTTGACTGGGCACATGTTCACGCATGTAGTTGAAACAAAATCAACATAGCCTCTACGATATTTATGTTCATAGTGAATTATATCCTACTCATGCTTGCATTCGGTGTTGATTAATTTTAATGCTTGTTCATGACTGTTGTCGCTCTCTAGCTGGTCGCTTCCCAGACTCTTTCTAGCCTTCACTTGTACTAAGCGGGAATACTGCGTGTGCATCTAATTCCATAAACCCCAAAGTTATTCCACATGAGTCCACCATACCTTCCTATATACGGTATCTACCTGCCGTTCCAAGTAAATTTGTATGTGACAAACTCTAAACCTTCAAATAAACATTCTGTTTTGTATGCTTGAATAGCTCATGTATCAACTAGAGTTTTCTGTATCTTCCATGCTATATGGGTTATTCTCAAGAGGAGTGGACTCCGCTCCTCACTCATGAGAAAATGGTTGGTCACCGGGATGCCCAGTCCCATGCTCAAATCAAATCAAAATAATTGCAAACAAAACTCCCCCGGGATTGTTGTTAGTTGGAGGCACCCGTTGTTTCGGGCAAGCCATTGATTGATGCTTGTTGGTGGTGGGGGAGTATAAGCTTTACCATTCTGCTTGGGAACCACCTATAATGTGTGTAGCATGGAAGATATCGAGATCTCTCGGTTGTTATGTTGACAAAGAAAGTATACCGCTCAAAATATTATTCATCTCTATTTCAAAATCGAACTCTGGCACCTATACAAATCCCTGCTTCCCTCTGAGAAGGGCCTATCTATTTACTTTTATGTTGAGTCATCATCCTCTTATTAAAAAGCACCGGTTGGAAAGCACCGCTGTCATTTGCATGTATTATTGTTAGTTTACATTGAGTATGACTTGACTGGATCTCTTTTACCATGAATTACAATGTCTAGTCAGTCCTTGATCTTTAAAGGTGCTCTGCATTTATGTTTTGCAGTCTCAGAAAGGGCTAGCGAGATACCATCTTGTTATATCATATTATGATTGTTTTGAGAAATTGTTGTCATCCGAGATTTATTATGATTGCTCACTAGTTGATTATGCCATTGATATGAGTAAACATGAGACCTAAGTGTTATTGTGAATATGGTTAGTTCATAATCTTTGCTGAAAACTTGAATGCTGGCTTTACATATTTGCAACAACAAGACCAAACAGAGTTTGTAAAAGTTTTTTTTATCACTTTTAGTTTATCAACTGAATTGCTTGAGGACAAGCAAACATTTATGCTTGGGGGAGTTGATATGTCTCCATCGTATCTACTTTTCCAAACACTTTTGCCCTTGTGTTGGACTCTAACTTGCATGATTTGAATGGAACTAACCCGGACAGACACTGTTTTCAGCAGAATTGCCATGGCGTTACTTTTGTGTAGAAATAAAAGTTCTCGGAATGACCAAAAATCAACGGAGATTATTTTTCGAATATATAAAAAATACTCGCGAAAAGATCCATGTAAGGGGACCCACACCCTATCCACGAGGGTGGGGGCGCGCCCCCTGCCTCGTGGGCCCCCTGATGCTCCACCGACGTCCATCTTGACTGCATATATTCACTTTCGGGGAGAAAAAAATCAAAGAGAAGGACTCATCGCATTTTACGATACGGAGCCTCCGGCAATCCCTAAACTCTCTCGGGAGGGCTGATCTAGAGTCCATTCAGGGCTCCGAAGAGGGGAATCCGTCGCCATCGTCATCATTAACCTTCCTCCATCACCAATTTCATGATGCTCACCGTCGTGCGTGAGTAATTCCATCGTAGGCTTGCTGGACAGTGATGGGTTGGATGAGATTTATCATGTAATCGGGTTAGTTTTGTTAGGGTTTGATCCCTAGTATTCACTATGTTCTGAGATTGATGTTGCTTTGACTTTGCTATGCTTAATGCTTGTCACTAGGGCCCGAGTGCCATGATTTCAGATCTGAACCTATTATGTTTTCATGAATATATATATATATATATATATGTGTGTGTGTGTGTGTGTGTGTGTGTGTGTGTGAGTTCTTGATCCTATCTTGCAAATCTACAGTCACCTATTATGTGTTATGATCCATTAACCCCAAAGTGACAATAATCGGGATACTTACCGACGATGATCGTAGTTTGAGGAGTTCATGTATTCACTATGTGTTAATGCGTTGGTCTGGTACTCTATTAAAAGGAGGCCTTAATATCACTTACTTTCCAATAGGACCCCGCTGCCACGGGAAGGTAGGACAAAAGATGCCATGCAAGTTCTTTTCCATAAGCACGTCTGACTATATTTGGAATATACACCTACATTACATTGATGAACTGGAGCTAGTTCTATGTCGCCATATGTTATAACTGTTGCATGATTGATCGTATCCGACATAATTCTCCATCACTAATCCATTGCCTACGAGCTTTTCACATATTGTTCTTCACTTATTTACTTTTCCATTGCTAGTGTTACAATCACTATAAAACCAAAAATATTACTTTTGCTATCGTTACCACTCTATCATATTACTTTGCTACTAAATATCTTTCTACAGATATTAAGTTTCAAGGTGTGGTTGAATTGACAACTCAGTTGCTAATACTTAAGAATATTCTTTGGATCCCCTTGTGTCGAATCAATAAATTTGGGTTGAATACTCTGCCCTCGAAAACTGTTGCGATCCCCTATACTTGTGGGTTATCATGCATTACCGAGAGGGCCCAGAGGTACCTCTCCGATACACGGAGTGACAAATCCTAATCTCGATCTATGCCAACTCAACAAACACCATCGGAGACACCTATAGAGCATCTTTATAGTCGGCCAGTTACGTTGGGACGTTTGATAGCGCACTAAGTGTTCCTTCGGTATTCGGGAGTTGCATAATCTCATAGTCATAGGAACATGTATAAGTTATGGAGAAAGACATAGCAGTAAAGTGAACGATCATCGTGCTAAGCTAACGGATGGGTCAAGTCAATCACATCATTCTCTAATAATGTGATCCCGTTCATCAAATGACAACTCTTTGTCCATAGCTAGGAAACTTAACCGTCTTTGATTAACGAGCTAGTCAAGTAGAGGCATACTAGTGACACTCCGTTTGTCTATGTATTCACACATGTACTAAGTTTCGGTTAGTACAATTCAAGCATGAATAATAAACATTTATCATGATATAAGGAAATATAAATAACAACTTTATAATTGCCTTCAGGGCATATTTTCTTCAGTCTCCCACTTGCACTAAAGTCAATAATCTAGATTACATTGTGATGATTCTAACACCCATGGAGTTTTGGTGCTGATCATGTTTTGCTCGTGAGATAGGCTTAGTCAACGAGTCTGCAACATTCAGCTGTATGTATCTTGCAAATCTCTATGTCTCCCTCCTTGACTTGATCGCGGATGTGATACGTCTCCAACGTATCTATAATTTTTGATTGCTCCATGCTATATTATCTACTGTGTTGGACATTATTGGGATTTATTATCCACTTTTATATTATTTTTGGGACTAACCTATTAACCGGAGGCCCATCTCAGAATTGCTGTTTTTTGCCTGTTTTAGGGTTTCAAAGAAAAGAATATCAAACGGAGTCCAAACGGAATGAAATCTTCGGGAACGTGATTTTCTCAACGAACAAGACCCGGGAGACTTGGACCCTACGTCAAGAAAGAAAAGAGGAGGCCACGAGGTAGGGGACGCGCCTACCCCCCAGGCGCGCCCTCCATCCTCGTGGGCCCCCTATTGCTCCACCGATGTACTCCTTCCTCCTATATATACCTACGTACCCCAAACGATCAGATACGGAGCCAAAAACCTAATTCCACCGCTGCAACTTTTTGTATCCACGAGATCCCATCTTGGGGCCTGTTCCGGAGCTCCGCCGGAGGGGGCATCGATCACGGAGGGCTTCTACATCAACACCATAGCCCCTCCGATGAAGTGTGAGTAGTTTACCTCAGACCTACGGGTCCATAGTTAGTAGCTAGATGGCTTCTTCTCTCCTTTTGGATCTCAATACAATGTTCTCCCCCTCTCTTGTGGAGAACTATTCGATGTAATCTTCTTTTTGCGGTGTGTTTGTTGAGACCCATGAATTGTGGGTTTATGATCAAGTCTATCTATGAATAATATTTGAATCTTCTCTGAATTCTTTTATGTATGATTGGTTATCTTTTCAAGTCTCTTCGAATTATCAGTTTGGTTTGGCCTAGTAGATTGATCTTTCTTGCAATGGGAGAAGTGCTTAGCTTTGGGTTCAATCTCGCGGTGTCCTTCCCAGTGACAGTAGGGGCAGCAAGCCACATATTGTATTTTTGCCATCGAGGATAACAAGATGGGGTTTTCATCATATTGCATGAGTCTATCCCTCTACATCATGTCATCTTGCTTAAGGCGTTACTCTATTTTTAACTTAATACTCTAGATGCATGTTGGATAGCGGTCGATGAGTGGAGTAATAGTAGTAGATGCAGGCAAGAGTCGGTCTACTTGTCTCGGACGTGATGCCTATATACATGATCATACCTAGATATTCTCATAACTATGCACACTTCTGTCAATTGCTCAACAGTAATTTGTTCACCCACCGTAGAATACTTATGCTCTCGAGAGAAGCCACTAGTGAAACCTATGGCCCCCGGGTCTATCTTTATCATATTGATCTCCTACTACTTATTTATTTACTTTGCCTTTATTTTACTTTGCATCTTTATCACAAAAATACCAAAAATATTATCTTTATCATATCTGTCAGATCTCACTCTCGTAAGTGGCCTTAGTGGGATTGATAACCCCTATTTGCGTTGGTTGCGAGGATTTATTTGTTTTGTGCAGGTACGAGGGACTCGCGCGTAGCCTCCTACTGGATTGATATCTTGGTTCTCAAAAACCGAGGGAAATACTTATGCTACTTTGCTGCATCATCCCTTCCTCTTCGGGGAAAACCAACGCAGTGCTCAAGAGGTAGCAGGATGGAATTGAAGCGTCTCTTGATGTGCTTGGTTCTCTTGTGAAATCTGGATTCCTTTGCCAAGGCAATTGCACCAGTATTGTCACAAAAGATTTTCATTGGACCCGATGCACTAGGTATGGCACCTAGATCGGATATGAACCCCGTCATCCAGACTCCTTCATTTGCTGCTTCCGAAGCAACTATGTACTTTGCTTCACATGTAGATCCCGCCACGATGCTCTGCTTAGAACTGCACCAACTGACAGCTCCACCATTTAATAAAAATATATATCCGGTTTGTGACTTAGAGTCATACGGATCAGTGTCAAAGCTTGCATGCCTGCAGGTCGACTCTAGAGGATCCCCGGGTACCGAGCTCGAATTCGCCCTATAGTGAGTCGTATTACAATTCACTGGCCGTCGTTTTACAACGTCGTGACTGGGAAAACCCTGGCGTTACCCAAGTGATCCACTCTTGGATTACTTTGGTACCTCCCTGCCAAACTAATAGCAAGGCAAACATCAGGTCTGGTACACAACATTGCATACATGATAGAACCTATGGCTAAAGCATAGGGAATGACTTTCAATTTCTCTCTATCTTCTGCAGTGGTCGGGCATTGAGTCTGACTCAACTTCACACCTTGTAACACAGGCAAGAACCCTTTCTTTGCTTGATCCATTTTGAACTTCTTCAAAACTTTATCAAGGTATGTGCTTTGTGAAAGTCCAATTAAGCGTCTTGATCTATCTCTATAGATCTTGATGCCCAATATATAAGCAACTTCACCGAGGTCTTTCATTGAAAAATTCTTATTCAAGTATCCTTTTATGCTATTCAGAAATTCAGTATCATTTCCGATCAGCAATATGTCATCCACATATAATATCAGAAATGCTACAGAGCTCCCACTCACTTTCTTGTAAATACAGGATTCTTCAAAAGTCTGTATAAAACCATATGCTTTGATCACACTATCAAAGCGTATATTCCATCTCTGAGAGGATTGCACCAGTCCATAAATGGATCGCTGGAGCTTGCACACTTTGTTAGCACCTTTCGGATCGACAAAATCTTCTGGTTGCATCATATACAACTCTTCTTTAAGATATTCATTAAGGAATGCAGTTTTGACATCCATTTGCCAAATTTTATAATCATAAAATGCGGCAATTGCTAACATGATTCGAACGGACGTAAGCATCGCTACGGGTGAGAAAGTCTCATCGTAGTCAACTCCTTGAACTTATCGGAAACCTTTTGCAACAAGTCGAGCTTTGTAGATAGTAACATTACCGTCAGCGTCAGTCTTCTTCTTGAAGATCCATTTATTCTATATGGCCTGCCGATCATCGGGCAAGTCAACCAAAGTCCACACTTTGTTCTCATACATGGATCCCATCTCAGATTTCATAGCCTCAAGCCATTTTGTGGAATCTGGGCTCATCATCGCTTCCTCATAGTTCGTAGGTTCGTCATGGTCAAGTAACATGACCTCCACAACAGGATTACCGTACCACTCTGGTGAGGATCTTACTCTGGTTGACCTACGAGGTTCGATAGTAACTTGATCAGAAGTTTCATGATCATCATCAATAGCTTCCCCACTTACTGGTGTAGGAATCACTCGAACTGATTTCAGTGATGAACTACTTTCCAATAAGGGAGCAGGTACAATTACCTCATCAAGTTCTACTTTCCTCCCACTCACTTCTTTCGAGAGGAACACCTTCTCTAGAAAGGATCCATTCTTAGGAACGAATATCTTACCTTCGGATCTGTGATGGAAGGTGTACCCAACAGTTTCCTTTGGGTATCCTATGAAGACACATTTCTCCAATTTTGGTTTGAGCTTATCAGGTTGAAGCTTTTTCACATAAGCATCGCAGCCCCAAACTTTAAGAGACGACAACTTGGGTTTCTTGCCAAACCACAGTTCATAAGGTGTCGTCTCAACGGATTTTGATGGTGCCCTATTTTACGTGAATGCAGCCGTCTCTAAAGCATAACTCCAAAACGATAGCGGTATATCAGTGAGAGACATCATAGATCGCACCATATCTAATAAAGTGCGGTTACGACGTTCGGACACACCATTACGTTGTGGTGTTTCAGGTGGCGTGAGTTGCGAAACTATTCCGCATTTTTTAAATGAAGAACAAACTCATAACTCAAATATTCACCTCCACGATCAGATCGTAGAAACTTAATTTTCTTGTTACGATGATTTTCCACTTCACTCTAAAATTCTTTAAACTTTTCAAATGTTTCAGACTTATGTTTCATTAAGTAGATATACCCATATCTTCTCAAATCATCTGTGAAGGTAAGAAAATAACGATACCCGCCACGAGCATCAACACTCATCGGACCCCGTACATCAGTATGTATTATTTCCAACAAGTCTGTTGCTTGCTCCATTGTTCTGGAGAACGGAGTCTTAGTCATCTTGCCTCATGAGGCATGGTTCGCAAGCATCAAGTGATTCATAATCAAGTGATTCCAAAATCCCATCAGCATGGAGTTTCTTCATGCGCTTTACACCAATATGACCTAAACGACAGTGCCACAAATAAGTTGCACTATCATTATTAAACATATATCTTTTGGCTTCAATACTATGAATATGTGTATCACTACTATCAAGATTTAGTAAAAATAGACCACTCATCAAGGTTGCATGACCATAAAAGATATTACTCATATAAATAGAACAACCATTATTCTCTGATTTAAATGAATAATCGTCTCGCATCAAACAAGATCCAGATATAATGTCCATGCTCAATGCTGGCACCAAATAATAATTATTTAGGTCTAATACTAATCCCGAAGGTAGATGTAGATGTAGCGTGCCGACGACGATCACATCGACTTTGGAACCATTTCCCATGCGCGTTGTCACCTCGTCCTTAGCCAATCTTCGCTTAATCCGTAGCCCCTGTTTCAAGTTGCAAATATTAGCAACAGAACCAGTATCAAATACCCAGGTGCTACTGCGAGCATTAGTAAGGTACACATCAATAACATGTATATCAAATATACATTTCACTTTGCCATCCTTCTTCTCCGCCAAATACTTTTGGCAGTTCCGCTTCCAGTGACCAGTCCCTTTGCAGTAGAAGCACTCAGTCTCAGGCTTATGTCCAGACTTGGGCTTCTTCACTTGAGCAGCAACTTGCTTGCTGTTCTTCTTGAAGTTCCCCTTCTTACCTTTACCCTTTTTCTTGAAACCGGTGGTCTTGTTGACCATCAACACTTGATGCTCCTTCTTGATTTCTACCTCTGTAGCCTTTAGCATTGCGAAGAGCTCGGGAATCGTCTTATCCATCCATTGCATATTATAGTTCATCACGAAGCTCTTGTAGCTTGGTGGCAGTGATTGAAGAAATCTGTCAATGACACTATCATCAGGAAGATAAACTCTCAGTTGAGTCAAGTGGTTGTGGTACCCAGACATTCTGAGTATATGTTCACTGACAGTTGTAGAACTTATTGGAGACTTCATATCTCTCAATTTGGGCATTTGCTTGAAATATTAACTTCAACTCCTGGAACATCTCATATGCTCCATGACATTCTAAACATCGTTGAAGTCTCGGTTCTAAGCCGTAAAGCATGGCACACTGAACTATTGAGTAGTCATTAGCTTTGCTCTGCCAGGTGTTCACAACATCTGGTGTAGCTCGTGCAGCGGGTTTATCACCTAGCGGTGCTTCCAGGACGTAATTCTTCTATGTAGCAATGAGGATAACCCTCAAGTTACGGACCCAGTCCGTGTAATTTCTACCATCATCTTTCAACTTAGTTTTCTCTAGGAACGCATTAAAATTCAACGGGACAACAGCACGGGCCATCTATCTACAACAACATAGACATGCAAAATACTATCAGGTACTAAGTTCATGATAAATTAAAGTTCAATTAATCAAATTACTTAAGAACTCCCACTTAGATAGACATCTCTCTGATCATCTAAGTGATCACGTGATCCATATCAACTAAACCATGTCCGTTCATCACGTGAGATGGAGTAGTTTTCAATGGTGAACATCACTATGTTGATCATATCTACTATATGATTCACGCTCGACCTTTCGGTCTCAGTGTTCCGAGGCCATATCTGCATATGCTAGGCTCGTCATGTTTAACCCGAGTATTTCGCGTGTGCAAAACTGGCTTGCACCCGTTGTATGTGAACATAGAGCTTATCACACCCGATCATCACGTGGTGTCTCGGCATGACGAACTGTAGCAACGACGCATACTCAGGGAGAACACTTATACCTTGATATTTAGTGAGAGGTCATCTTATAATGCTACCGCCGAACTAAGCAAAATAAGATGCATCAAGGATAAACATCACATGCAATCAATATAAGTGATATGATATGGCCATCATCATCTTGTGCCTTTGATCTCCATATCCAAAGCACCGTCATGATCACCATTGTCACCGGCTTGACACCTTGATCTTCATCGAAGCATCGTTGTCGTCTCGCCAACTATTGCTTCTACGACTATCGCTAACGCTTAGTGATAAAGTAAAGCAATTACATGGTGATTGCATTTCATACAATAAAGCGACAACCATATGGCTCCTGCCAGTTGCCGATAACTCTGTTACAAAATATGATCATCTCATACAATAAAATTTAGCATCATGTCTTGACCATATCACATCACAACATGCCCTGCAAAAACAAGTTAGACGTCCTCTTCTTTGTTGTTGCAAGTTTTACGTGGCTGCTATGGGCTAAGCAAGAACCGTTTTTACCTACACATCAAAAACCACAACGCGGTATAGTGATTGCTTTCCGATCTTCAGAAAGAACCCTGTTCATTGAATACGATTCAACTAAAGTTGGAGAAACTGACACCCACCAGCCACCTGTGTGCGAAGCACGTCGGTAAAACCCGTCTCGCGTAAGCGTACACGTAATGTCGGTCTAAGCCGCTTCATCCAACAATACCGCTGAATCAAGAATCAACTAGTGACGACAAGCAACATGTATATACCCACGCCCACAACTCCTTTTTGTTCTACTCATGCATATAACATCTACGCATAGACCTGGCTCGAATGCCACTGTTGTGAAACGCAGTAATTTCAAAAAAATTCCTACGCACATGCAAGATCCATCTAGGTGATGCATAGCAACGAGAGGGGAGAGTGTTGTTTACGTACCCTCGTAGACCGTAAGCGGAAGCGTTATGACAACGCGGTTCATGTAGTCGTACGTCTTCATGATCCGACCGATCCTAGCACCGAATGTACGGCACCTCTGCGATCTGCACACGTTCAGCTCGGTGACGTCCCACGAACTCTAGATCCAGCAGAGTGTCCGGGGAGAGCTTGGTCAGCACGACAGCGTGATGACGGTGATGATGAAGCTACCGGCACATGGCTTTGCCTAAGCACTGCAACGATATGACCGAGGTGGATTATGATGGAGGGGGGCACCGCACACGGCTAAGAGATCAATTTGTGTGTCTATGGGGTGCCCCCTCCCCCGTATATAAAGGAGTGGAGGAGGGGGAGGGGCCGGCCCTCTATGGCGTGCCCAAGGGA
This sequence comes from Triticum urartu, assembly GCF_003073215.2. Classification (NCBI taxonomy): domain Eukaryota; kingdom Viridiplantae; phylum Streptophyta; class Magnoliopsida; order Poales; family Poaceae; genus Triticum; species Triticum urartu. Next base: position 395,612,401 of record NC_053022.1, on the reverse strand, counting down.
GTCCTACTCCCACTGAGAGTAGGATCCCCCTTCCCTAGTTGGATTAGGAGAGGAAGGAAGGGGGAGAGAGGGGGAAAGAAAAGGGGGGGGAGGAGGCGGCCCCCCCACCCGTGCCCGCTCCTAGGCTCCCTTCTCCTCTCTCCCACCATGGCCCAATAAGGCCCATATAGTTCCCGGGGGGTTCCGGTAACCCCCCCAGTACTCCGGTATATTCCCGAACTCACCCGGAACCATTTCGATGTCCAAACATAGGCTTCCAATATATCGTTCTTTATGTCTCGACCATTTCGAGACTCCTCGTTATCCCCGTGATCACATCCGGGACTCCGAACAACCTTTGGTACATCAAAACGCATAAACTCATAATACCGATCGTCACCGAACGTTAAGCGTGGGGACCCTACGGGTTCGAGAACTATGTAGACATGACCGAGACTCATCTCCGGTCAATAACCAATAGCGGAACCTGGATGCTCATATTGGTTTCTACATATTCTACGAAGATCTTTATCGGTCAAACCGCATAACAACATACGTTGTTCCCTTTGTCATCGGTATGTTACTTGGCCGAGATTCGATCGTCGGTATCTCAATACCTAGTTCAATCTCGTTACCGGCAAGTCTCTTTACTCGTTCTGTAATGGAACATCCTGTAACTAACCCATTAGTCACATTGCTTGCAAGGCTTTATAGTGATGTGCATTACCGAGAGAGCCCACAGATACCTCTCCGATACACGGAGTGACAAATCCTAATATCGATCTATGCCAACTCAACAAACACCATCAGAGACACCTGTAGAGCATCTTTATAGTCATCCAGTTATGTTGTGACGATTGATAGCACACTAAGTGTCCCTCCGGTATTCGGGAGTTGCATAATCTCATAGTCATAGGAACATGCATAAGTTATGGAGAAAGCAATAGCAGTAAATTAAACGATCATCGCGCTAAGCTAACGGGTGGGTCAAGTCAATCACATCATTCTCTAATGATGTGATCCCGTTCATCAAATGACAACTCTTTGTCCATGGCTAGGAAACTTAACCATCTTTGATTAACGAGCTAGTCAAGTAGAGGCATATTAGTGACACTCTGTTTGTCTATGTATTCACACATGTACTAAGTTTCCGGTTAGTATAATTCTAGCATGAATAATAAACATTTATCATGATATAAGGAAATATAAATAACAACTTTATTATTGCCTCTAGGGCATATTCCTTCGATTGGCAGCTTTTCGGTAAATAATATGCGTTTCAAAATTGAATGTGGCTAGCTTACTAGGGAGGGCTTCGTTGATGGGGTCACAAAAAGTTTGGGAGCAACAAAACAAGGGTCAAATATCCATACAAAGATGAAACATTCTTATTTGATTCAGGGTATTCTAAAAAAGCAGTATTGGAATGTCATGACATATTGGGTGGCATAACATAGTGAATCATGTGAACTGAAAACATGGGAATTTGTACAGAAACTGTTTGGTTGCACCATAGGAAAATTACTGGAATTTTCCTATAGGATTACGTGCATACCATGATTTTCATTAAAAAAAAGGAATGTCCTAGATGGTTGGATTCGATCAATTTTTCTCTATGGGATTGCATACAAAGCAGCTCATAAGAAGAAGTAATACTCTATCCGAAACATTTTGAAGGACTGAAATCATACAATATTCCTATAAGATTTGAACAAAGATAACCCTAAAATGAGCTTACTATGTTACAAGTGTATTGCTCACATTGGTGTCATATTTTCTCTACAAAGCTTGATATTTTCACTCATAATATGGAATCAAGGGGATACAAATACAATCAGCACATACTTGGCCTCTACATGACTAGAATGCACACGTCTAACATCAAAGGTATACACACAAATGATCACATCGGCAAAAATCAACGTTTTACAAGACCGAAGCTATGTGCACACACAAATGTGCGCCGCCGGTGGATGGCCGTCGCACCTGGCCACACCACCACGCTGGTTGGAGCTCTCGACCAACAAGAGGGAAAGGTCTTTCGAGTTTAATGACTTAACACAAGCAGAGACTAGATTCAAAAATATATCAAATCACATGGTGGCCAAACTTATTCGAAAACAGATTTGAAATGATATCAAAGGATCAATAAACCTTTCATGATAATAATAGTACAAGCGATCTCTATAATAGGACTAGTGATAATAGTCAATCATTTGTTTTTGAATCGATGTGGTCCCTCCAATACTGCAGATCCGATCCTCAGTGCATCATACGCCGCTCCATTAATTTACCAATGGTGCTGCTGGCGTCCAGTTCAATGCAAGAGACTTGACTACTGGTCGCAGGATATTTGCAACAAAAGTCTTCGTGGCTTTTCATATCGAAGATTCTATGGTCTGTGGCATGCACCAACATGGAAAAGTACAGCTAAGAAAACATGGAAAAGTTGAAGTTACTCCTCCTTTTTCCCCGCAAAAAAAGAAGAAGAAGTTACTCCTCCTTTTTCTTCATGGCTTGGTGCAAAAGGGAAGAGTGCACGAAAATGTGACCGATTAGGGAATTTGGAATCGGCTGGGGTGATCCAAGAGTGCTTTGCCTTTATGACCGTCTAGTCCTGGACAAATGAAAGGTGATAAAAGCAGAGAATTTTTGGCATGGTGATTTAGTGGGGTGGTCAGATAGACTCACACTTGCTTGACTCATGTCGTCGCAAGTGGACTCATCCACCATTTGGAGTTGTGGATCATTGTTCAAGTTGCGTGACACGAGGTGTACGTTTGCGCTCGTAACTCACTTGTACCGGCATTGTCTCCCAAGAGGTATTTGCCTTGGACTTTTTTTTGTTTGATAAAAAGGGAATTGATTCAACCGTTATAAAGAGTATATCAAGCTAATACAATCGCGATGAGCATGTTATCTTGGAACTACATCGTGCCTTGTCTTTTTCTTTCGAAAATAGGGGGAAATCTAGTTGCTTAATTTTTCGTACAATGGTAATTCGAGGGAAACAAGGTAGAAATGCAGCCGACATGGAATCGCCGGGGCCACGCATGCACACGGCCACTGGATGGATCAGGGTCAGGCGGCGCACCTGGCCAGATCAAGTAGCAGAACATGCATATATATAGAGAGAGAGTACTAGAAAGGACGATAAATAAATAGGTCCAGATGTGCCTCAGCTCACTGGCCACTGTAGGGCAATAGAACATCTACGTTAGCCTTTAGGCTTTAGTCATGTCTCCTGACAGATCTGATGCGCCGTCCGTCATGCAATAATGCGTGCATGCAGTTTCCGTGATCCAATCGGCCATGGCTGTTGGTGATGATCGGATACTACGTCCCCGACTCGACGGCCTGCGGCCTGACCGTTTGATCGTCGGCACTCGGCAGGTGCCCGTCTTTCTGACTCATATCCATGTCACTGGCCATACCACACGCATACATATGCCTCTAGTCGACAGCGTCCCCATATTCTAGGCCTCTCTGCCTGGCCGACGAAGCTATATCAGGATAGCCTACCTTAGAGCAACGGGCCGACTTAAATGGACAACGATTTTATTTATCTTTTGTCCATTTGGATCGCTCAGGCGGACACGAACGTCCGCTTTCGTGTTTGGGTCGATGTATGCGTCCAATACTGATCCGATCTATCTTTTGACAGCGCGAGTAATAAATAAATAAAACATGCAATAATTATATAATAAAGCCGGCCACGAAGGCCGGCGAGAGTCCACGCGTCCATATTAGCATTAAAAAAAACAAAAGGCAAAATAAACTATGAGGCGACGTGCTGCCCTAGACATTGTCGTCGTCGTCCTCGAGGTCCGTAAGGTCGATGAGCGTCCCGAGGAGAACGCTGAGTTTCAGATGGCGTTCATGTCGGGCGTGGGTTGTGCCGGCGCCGGCACGGGTTGTGCGGCCGCCATTGCCGCCGCGGCCTGGCGCGCAGCCTCCTCGGTGTCGCGCTGCTCGGCCTCGGCGTCGCGCTCGAGCATCTCGAGGTACTCGCCGTCACGGCGCTCCTTGGCCAGTCAGATGTGGCGCCAGTGCTCTGTGACGCCCGGATAATTAAGCTACAGTAACCCTCTGCTAAGGATGCCACGTCCCCTCGGTTACTGTTGATAAACTCGAGTTAGTTCAAAAACGATTCAAATTCAAATCTAAAATATAGGCAAACAGTAAAAGTTTCCAAACATTAAAACTAAAATGCTCTACACGTGCCAAATAATGCATAGGTAATTATGGTTAAGAAACCCCATTTTTATAAAATGTTTAAATACCCTTAGGTGAATAAAACAGTAGCAAAAACCAATATACAAATGCTTTTATAATTAACAAAATATTAAACTAAATAGCTTTGGGGTAAAACCTTTTGTTGTAGGGGATTTTAATGTATTACTAAATTAGGGATTATTTTAATATTAGTTAAAAACTAAATGAAAAAAAAGAAACTAGAAATAAAACAGAAAAGGGAAAAACTAAACTAACAAAAAAAAAGAGAAAGCCCCCCCCCCCCGCAGGGCCAAGTAGCCCAGCTGGCCTCAGCCGCCCGAACGGGCCGCCCCCCCCCCCGGCCCAGCCGGCCCCCCACCACACTTTATCCCCACCCCCGCAAACCCAACCACCGCTCCACCACTCCTTCCATCCCCCCTCACTCCCCCTTGCCCCTTGGATCTGGGCGGCGCCCATCCCGTCGCCCCACTCCCCCCCACGCGCGTTCTGGATCGGGGGCGCGCCAGCGCTTGCCGCCCCGATCCCGTCGCCCCTCCCCACTACGCTCTCCCCCCCGATCCGATCTGGACCGGGGCTTTTCTCGTCGCCCCTGACGCCGCTCGTCGCCGCTCTGCCGGGGCCCGTCGCTCCGACTCGCCGGCCCGACCTCGCTTCCTCGTCCTCCTCCCCGACTCGCAGCACCGAGCCCCCACCGCGCCCGATGTCGCTGTCCTCTCCGCCGTCGCCTCGCCCCGTCACCAACCCCGAAGCCGCCAGATCGATCCGCGCCGCCCCTCGCCGATTGGACACCGCCGCCCGGAGCCCGCGCCACCACCGCCGACTTCGTCCTCATCCTCTCCCTCGTCGGACCTCCCCGACCTCCGCCGAGCCCGCTGCCCCGAACCCTACTCCGCGCCGTGAGCACCCCCCTGGCCTCTCCCTCTCTCCCCGTCGTCGCGGTCGCCGTGCTCCGCACGCGCACACGCTCACTCGCCGTCGCCCCTCGCCCGTGCGTGGCCACGCGCCCGCGCTGCCCCCTGGCCGCACCCGTCTCCGCCTGACCTTGCTGGCGGCGGCCCGCATCTGCCCCGCGGCCAACCTGCCGGCCACCACGGCACCGCCCTGGCCGAGGCCCCCTGCTACGCGAGCGTGCCCAGCCGAGGCCACGGCCTCGCCCTCTCCCTCGATGGGCGCACGCACCCAGCGCCCAACGCCCGCCCGATAGCGCCCGAACCCGCTAGGCCCCCTGGGGCCTATGACAGTGGGGCCCGCCCCCCAGAACGTTAAAAAAAGGGTATATAAAAATAAATAAAACAATAGTTAAAATAAAAACAAATTTAATTAATTAATTAATTAACTAAATTAATTAAGTTAATTAACCTTAATTAATTAATCTAATTAACCTACTAGCTTAATTAAACAGTAATTAGTTTAACTAAACCCCTACTTAACCTAACAGAGTATGACAGGTGGGTCCCACTGGACCCACGCGTCAGTTTGACCCAGTCAACCCCTATTGACTGCTGATGTCAGCATGACATCATGCTGATGTCATAAATCTATTTTTGAATTAATTAAATAATTAATTAAATTCCATAAATTATTAAAATCTTTAGAAAATCATATCTTTTAATCCGTAACTCGGATGAAAAAACTTTGTACATGAAAGTTGCTCAGAACGACGAGACAAATTCGGATACGCAGTCCGTTCGTCCGCCACGTGTCCCTAGCATAGTGAACCTGCAACATTTCACCTCCGGTTCATCTGTCCGAAAACGCGAAACACCGGGGATACTTTCCCGGATGTTATCCCCCTTCACCGGTATCACCTAATACCGTGTTAGGGCACCCCTAGCACCGTTATACTTGCCTTGTCATGCATCGTTATGCATCTGTTTGCATTATATTTATTGTTTCTTCCCCCCTCTTCTTCCGCTAGACACCGAGACCGACGCCGCTGCTACCCAATACGGCTACGGAGTTGACGACCCCTCTCTCTTACCAGAGCAACCAGGCAAGCCCCCCCTTTGATCACCAGATATCGCCTACTCTTCTCTATACTGCTTGCATTAGAGTAGTGTAGCATGTTACTGCTTCCCGTTAATCCTATACTGATGCATAGCATGTCCTTACTACTACTGTTGTTACCTTACCTGCAATCCTAATGCTTAGTATAGGATGCTAGTTTTTCATCAGTGGCCCTACATCCTTGTCCGTCTGCCTTGCTATACTATCGGGCCGTGATCACTCGGGAGTTGATCACGGGTATATACTATATACTTTATACCTGATACATGTGGTGACTAAAGACGGGTCGGCTTGAGGAGCACCCGCGAGTGGATCTTTGAGGCGGAGCGACAGGGCAGGTTCCGACCACCTAGGAGAGAGGTGGGCCTGGCCCTGGTCGACGTTCGCGGATACTTAACACGCTTAACGAGATCTGGGTATTTGATCTGAGTTTGGCCATTTGGTCTATACGCACTAACCATCTACGCGGGAGTAGTTATGGGTATCCCGGCGTCGTGGTATCAACCGAAGCCTTCGTGATGTCAGCGACTGAGTGACGCGCGCCGGATTGGAACGTAAGCCTGCTCTTGTATTAAGGGGGCTAGTTCTGCTTCCGGCCGCGTACGCAACGTGCAGGTGTGCTAAGGGCGATGGGCCCAGACCCCTGTGCGCTTAGGTTTAGACCGGCGTGCTGACCTCTCTATTGGTCTAGGTGGGGCTGCGACGTGTTGATCTTCCGAGGCCGGGCATAACCCAGGAAAGTGTGTCCGGCCAAATGGGATCGAGCGTGTTGGGGTATGTGGTGCACCCCTGCAGGGAAGTTAATCTATTCGAATAGCCGTGATCTTCGGTAACAGGACGACTTGGAGTTGTACCTTGACCTTATGACAACTAGAACCGGATACTTAATAAAACACACCCTTCCAAGTGCCAGATACAATCGGTGATCGCTCTCTCACAGGGCGACGAGGGGAGGATCATCGGTTAGGGTTATGCTATGCGATGCTACTTGGAGGACTTCAGTCTACTCTCTTCTACATGTTGCAAGACGGAGGCTGCCAGAAGCGTAGTCTTCGAAAGGATTAGTTATCCCCCTCTTATTCTGGCATTCTGCAGTTCAGTCCACATATGATACCCTTACTCCATTTGATACCCATGCATATGTAGTGTAGCTCCTTGCTTGCGAGTACTTTGGATGAGTACTCACGGTTGCTTTCTCCCCCTTTTCCCCCTTCCCTTTCATTCTGGTTGTCGCAACCAGATGCTGGAGTCCAGGAGCCAGACGCCACCGTCGATGACGACTCCTACTACACCGGAGGTGCCTACTACTACGTGATGCCCGCTGACGACGACCAGGAGTAGTTAGGAGGATCCCAGGCAGGAGGCCTGCGCCTCTTTCGATCTGTATCCCAGTTTGTGCTAGCCTTCTTAAGGCAGACTTTTTTAACTTATGTCTGTACTCAGATATTGTTGCTTCCGCTGACCCGTCTTTGATCGAGCTCTTGTATTCGAGCCCTCGAGGCCCCTGGCTTGTAATATGATGCTTGTATGACTAATTTTATTTGTAGAGTTGTGTTGTGATATCTTCCCGTGAGTCCCTGATCTTGATCGTACACGTTTGCGTGTATGATTAGTGTACGATTGAATCGGGGGCGCCACAAGTTGGTATCAGAGCCGACTGCCTGTAGGAATCCCCCTTCCGCACTCCTTGGTCGAAGTCAAGTCTAGACATTGCAAAACTTTTACTAACATGGCTGTGCGGCCCATGGGCCCACGTCGTCATTGGGTGGTATTAGGATCTTTTACTTCTCGATCTTTACTCTGGGATTCTGAATTCTCTTCTATTCGGGTTAAACGATTTTTACTAACTCTGACTCTAGGTTCTCGATAATACTTCCTCCCGGAGAGCCCCTTATTACAGATGATCGTCTGCTGCACCAGAAGAATCCGAAGATACTCTCCGATGTTCTCTTGAGACTTTGTGGCATTGCTTTTGCAATTCCCTATCATCGCTACCCCTATAGATAGCTACATGCACTTGTCATTCTTACTTTTATTTCCAGTTGATCTTGTTATTACAAGATACCCCGAAATTCTCTATTGTTCCGAGAATACTTCGTGCCACTGCCTTGCAGTTCTTTGCCACCTGAATACCCATATGAATAGTTTCTCGCACTTATTGAGTATTTGCTCATCCACAGTTGTTTCAAGTATTTCACATCAGTCTTCGAAATACCATTCAATCTTCAGAAAATCCTCAACAGCCTGTTGTTCTTGAAATTCGTGCTCGCTTGCATTGTGGTTAATTTCATAAGTCTAGTAATCTTATTGGCATCCTTTGACACTATCATTTTGAGTCCATTGATTCGACAAGTTGCGAAGGCTCGCAATCCTCAATCAGGTCCTAGAATTCATCCTTCCAGCTCAGACGTCATTTTAAACATGGGCTGGTTCTCGACCAATCAAATCGCCATCGATTGTACCCCTAAGCCTGCTCAGCTTATCCATCCTTAATCAGAGCGTTTGCTTCTGATCCCTTCATTTGGAAATCATAATTCCTTTGTATTTGAGCTATGAGTTAGTCAGATGTTTCTATAATCCGATATCCTTGCATTCTTCTTCCTGTAGTTGAGTACCGATGCTCACATCAGATCCCTTGTGGACCACCAGATCCTTTGTTGCATTTTATCCGACAGCATCCTTCATATTCAATAAGCCTGTGAGCTTTTCCTCGGATACATAATGCCTTTGGTAAATTGTATCCTCTGCTTTCTCAAGCATGCTCTACTATCGAGCTTGTGTTATTATTCTTGAAATTTGTGGTATATGATTCCACGATACCCTGATGGGTTGAACCTATGCCTTCCCTTATATGTGTGAACTCGGAAGTTTTCACGATTCATACTCATCTAGTATTTCACCAGGTAAAACTTTCAACACTAATGCCTTTATCAAAGCGAGAAGTGAATGAAAGGTTATGCATTGGAGAAGTGGGAGTCGACCTTAAACCTTGTGTTCATGCCCATGGACACGATGTAGATATTATCATTAAAGCTTCTCTTAAGTTAATTATTCCTTTGGTATAAATTCATCGTATATCTGGGATCTGGCCTTTTGCAATTGTGGTTCCGACCATGTTCTCCTTTAAATACCATTTCTCGTGCAAGTTTAAGCACTTGTCTTCTGTAGAGCAATACCCCAATCCAACCTCTACTTTGATCCGTCTTCGAGTATTACCCCCTGGTATCTCGAGATTATCATGGAACTACATAACTTCTTATGAGTTCTTCATCAAGTGCTACATTCGCACTGATCCAATTTCCACGGGCTCTGAGTCAATAAACACTCAAAAACACCGATAACTGAACCGAGTCTGCAGAACGGTTCAACGACACTTGATAATCTTCTTTAAGTACGAGTTTGTATCCGACCACGCCATTCCTAGCTTGTATGGCTATATCATTGTCGTGGTGATTTTAACTGTGCTACCTGGACCTTATTCTCGGAGCACCACTTCGACGATGAGCTAAGCTTACGTCGATTTTCCTTGTCATATCAATTCACCTTGAAAAGCAAGCTTGATTTCGAGTTGTGTCGTATCTGTGCTTCCATTGACCTCTTGCTTCATCATTCCTTTGACTTGATGTCATCGCTGATTGATTACATCCTCATGAAATCTCTCGACAAATGTGTCGTGATCATCATCAGCATTCCGAGTTCTTCCAGGATATCAATTGAATTCATGATGAGAAATACCATCCTTGCCCTCGATGAGTTGTTTTGTCATCGACCACTTTATTGCCTTCCCTCCAACACAAACTTGTCCGTGTTCTGTGTTGTACCTTGAGTTCATTGCTATCCAGCATTTGTTCTTCTTTACCTTGGAGTATTACCATCTTTTATGACAAGAATGTCACAAGGATTACTCCACCTCTTAAGAATTCTTGGTATAGTGATACTTCTCACCATCACCATTCTTTCTTGGTCCCCGTGTTGATTCCAACAAGTGAACGGTGTTGTTTGGATTCTTTCCTTCTAGCAACCCTATTGCTTTGAAGTTAATGGTCGGCCGTTCATTCTTAGACTACTGGTTGTTGAACCACCATTCTAACATTGATCATTCTACGTAAGCCCATATTTCGGGTGCACCTTTAACTGTGTATGTTTTCCTCAAGCATACATCATTATATCATTTGATCCGACAAATGATATCTCTTTGTTCACCTGATTGTGGAAATTCATTTTTTGGAAATCTTGACAAAATGTTGCTGAATCCATCAGCCACCTCCTCATCTCTCCTTGGATTAGTGGAGAACTCTTGTTTCAGAACTCGCTTCCATAGTTCAATTCCCGAGAATCTTACAATGTCATCTCAACAATGTGTGTTACACCTTTCTTCTCAGGCATCTTGAGTCTGAGGTTTCCTAACACCGATCAGATCGGAATCTCGATCAGATATGATGGTTGGAACATACTTTTCAAGAGTTATAACATTGATCCTCATATGACCTGGTAAGGTGATGTCATGCCAGCACACCTGGCCGGAGGACCTACTGTTATAGTTTTCTTATTAGCAAGGTTATCCATTCTTCCATGAGGAAATTGCAAGACTTATTCTATAAGTTGTTCCTGATGAATCCTTGGTGTATCCAAAGTACGACCTTTGCTTGAAGACTATGTCAATGCTATCTCGAAGCATGTCTATGGTACTCCGATTTTCAACAAGAACATTTGAAAGCCCAATGCTAAATGTTTCCTGCTCAATTATCCAAACACCGTTGTATGGGTAATGTCATGAAATTTCTCTCCCCTACCTAAAAGGTTTTCTACATTATATCCTGTCATGGATATCATGCTCTGCTTGTCCTTGGGAAGGGTATACCCCTGGTATATGTGTCAAACACGTTATCCTTTACACTGTTCGGTTTGATCTGATGATCACATTTTCCTTCCATTGGTTTGTTTAAACCTCCTTGTGATCTATAATATATAAGCAGTAATATTTCCCTGCTTGTGTAAACACCTCGTTGTACCACTCTGTCCGCAAGACCCTGTTGCGATTGTTGATGACATTCGGTAACCACCGATGGACGAGAACTTTGCCTATTGGTCCGCCTCGTTTCAACGAGCAGGAGAATGGTTCTCTTCGTCCCTTTGGTACCGATGTTGTTGCCGACTTAACCGACGGACTATCCTCTGACATGCCTTGCTCACATGATCGTGCAAGATGTCAACGCCCTTCCTACTTTTAACCCACATGGTGGGCCCATAACCCACAGTTCCCAGGATCGAAACCTGACTCTCCTGTACACCCTGTTGTCTAATGGTTATTCTCCATGCTTGGCTTCGTATTTAATTCATGGGCCACCTTCCTAGTGCTCTATTCTGGTATCAGACGCTATACTTACTCTTGCCGCTCTGAACCCCTTTCTCACTCTGGTTCAGACTTCGAGCAATTATCAATCTGCTTGGAACCTCTTATTGTACCTTCGTACCTCACTCTCGATGTATTTTATATGTTCAACTCGAGAGAAAATCTTATGCTCATTCATGGGTTAACCCCCAAATTGTTTCCCTCATAAGACATTTTGTCGTAGCCGAGCTGCCCCTTACCTATTCGTAAGTACGTTGCAGTTCCCAAAGAAAAGGACGACTTCACCATGATAACCTGAAGCAGACAAATGAAGACTTCAAGGTAATGGATTGACCTTTTCGAGAAGAGCAACCAACACTGGGAAGACTCGTTAGAACTTCGTAACCAAACCCCTTTCCCCTTACTCTACCTCCTAAATCTCGGGACGAGATTTCTTGTAGTGGAGGAGAATCTGTGACGCCCGGATAATTAAGCTACAGTAACCCTCTGCTAAGGATGCCACGTCCCCTCGGTTACTGTTGATAAACTCGAGTTAGTTCAAAAACGATTCAAATTCAAATCTAAAATATAGGCAAACAGTAAAAGTTTCCAAACATTAAAACTAAAATGCTCTACACGTGCCAAATAATGCATAGGTAATTATGGTTAAGAAACCCCATTTTTATAAAATGTTTAAATACCCTTAGGTGAATAAAACAGTAGCAAAAACCAATATACAAATGCTTTTATAATTAACAAAATACTAAACTAAATAGCTTTGGGGTAAAACCTTTTGTTGTAGGGGATTTTAATGTATTACTAAATTAGGGATTATTTTAATATTAGTTAAAAACTAAATGAAAAAAAAGAAAGTAGAAATAAAACAGAAAAGGGAAAAACTAAACTAACAAAAAAAAAAGAAAGCCCCCCCCCCGCAGGGCCAAGTAGCCCAGCTGGCCTCAGCCGCCCGAACGGGCCGCCCCCCCTCCGGCCCAGCCGGCCCCCCCACCTTATCCCCCACCCCCCCGCAAACCCTAACCGTCCACCACTCCCCCCATCCCCCCACTCCCCCTCGCCCCCTGGATCTGGGCGGCGCCCATCCCGTCGCCCCACTCCCCCCCACGCGCGTTCTGGATTGGGGGCGCGCCAGCGCTTGCCGCCCCGATCCCGTCGCCCCTCCCCACTACGCTCTCCCCCCCGATCCGATCTGGACCGGGGCTTTTCTCGTCGCCCCTGACGCCGCTCGTCGCCGCACCGCCGGCGCCCGTCGCTCCGACTCGCCGGCCCGACCTCGCTTCCTCGTCCTCCTCCCCGACTCGCAGCACCGAGCCCCCACCGCGCCCGATGTCGCCGTCCTCTCCGCCGTCGCCTCGCCCCGTCACCAACCCCGAAGCCGCCAGATCGATCCGCGCCGCCCCTCGCCGATTGGACACCGCCGCCCGGAGCCCGCGCCACCACCGCCGACTTCGTCCTCATCCTCTCCCTCGTCGGACCTCCCCGACCTCCGCCGAGCCCGCTGCCCCGAACCCTACTCCGCGCCGTGAGCACCCCCCTGGCCTCTCCCTCTCTCCCCGTCGTCGCGGTCGCCGTGCTCCGCACGCGCACACGCTCACTCGCCGTCGCCCCTCGCCCGTGCGTGGCCACGCGCCCGCGCTGCCCCCTGGCCGCACCCGCCTCCGCCTGACCTTGCTGGCGGCGGCCCGCATCTGCCCCGCGGCCAACCTGCCGGCCACCACGGCACCGCCCTGGCCGAGGCCCCCTGCTACGCGAGCGTGCCCAGCCGAGGCCACGGCCTCGCCCTCTCCCTTGATGGGCGCACGCACCCAGCGCCCAACGCCCGCCCGATAGCGCCCGAACCCGCTAGGCCCCCTGGGGCCTATGACGGTGGGGCCCGCCCCCCAGAACGTTAAAAAAAGGGTATATAAAAATAAATAAAACAATAGTTAAAATAAAAACAAATTTAATTAATTAATTAATTAACTAAATTAATTAAGTTAATTAACCTTAATTAATTAATCTAATTAACCTACTAGCTTAATTAAACAGTAATTAGTTTAACTAAACCCCTACTTAACCTAACAGAGTATGACAGGTGGGTCCCACTGGACCCACGCGTCAGTTTGACCCAGTCAACCCCTATTGACTGCTGATGTCAGCATGACATCATGCTGATGTCATAAATCTATTTTTGAATTAATTAAATAATTAATTAAATTCCATAAATTATTAAAATCTTTAGAAAATCATATCTTTTAATCCGTAACTCGGATGAAAAAACTTTGTACATGAAAGTTGCTCAGAACGACGAGACAAATTCGGATACGCAGTCCGTTCGTCCGCCACGTGTCCCTAGCATAGTGAACCTGCAACATTTCACCTCCGGTTCATCTGTCCGAAAACGCGAAACACCGGGGATACTTTCCCGGATGTTATCCCCCTTCACCGGTATCACCTAATACCGTGTTAGGGCACCCCTAGCACCGTTATACTTGCCTTGTCATGCATCGTTATGCATCTGTTTGCATTATATTTATTGTTTCTTCCCCCCTCTTCTTCCGCTAGACACCGAGACCGACGCCGCTGCTACCCAATACGGCTACGGAGTTGACGACCCCTCTCTCTTACCAGAGCAACCAGGCAAGCCCCCCCTTTGATCACCAGATATCGCCTACTCTTCTCTATACTGCTTGCATTAGAGTAGTGTAGCATGTTACTGCTTCCCGTTAATCCTATACTGATGCATAGCATGTCCTTACTACTACTGTTGTTACCTTACCTGCAATCCTAATGCTTAGTATAGGATGCTAGTTTTTCATCAGTGGCCCTACATCCTTGTCCGTCTGCCTTGCTATACTATCGGGCCGTGATCACTCGGGAGTTGATCACGGGTATATACTATATACTTTATACCTGATACATGTGGTGACTAAAGACGGGTCGGCTTGAGGAGCACCCGCGAGTGGATCTTTGAGGCGGAGCGACAGGGCAGGTTCCGACCACCTAGGAGAGAGGTGGGCCTGGCCCTGGTCGACGTTCGCGGATACTTAACACGCTTAACGAGATCTGGGTATTTGATCTGAGTTTGGCCATTTGGTCTATACGCACTAACCATCTACGCGGGAGTAGTTATGGGTATCCCGGCGTCGTGGTATCAACCGAAGCCTTCGTGATGTCAGCGACTGAGTGACGCGCGCCGGATTGGAACGTAAGCCTGCTCTTGTATTAAGGGGGCTAGTTCTGCTTCCGGCCGCGTACGCAACGTGCAGGTGTGCTAAGGGCGATGGGCCCAGACCCCTGTGCGCTTAGGTTTAGACCGGCGTGCTGACCTCTCTATTGGTCTAGGTGGGGCTGCGACGTGTTGATCTTCCGAGGCCGGGCATAACCCAGGAAAGTGTGTCCGGCCAAATGGGATCGAGCGTGTTGGGGTATGTGGTGCACCCCTGCAGGGAAGTTAATCTATTCGAATAGCCGTGATCTTCGGTAACAGGACGACTTGGAGTTGTACCTTGACCTTATGACAACTAGAACCGGATACTTAATAAAACACACCCTTCCAAGTGCCAGATACAATCGGTGATCGCTCTCTCACAGGGCGACGAGGGGAGGATCATCGGTTAGGGTTATGCTATGCGATGCTACTTGGAGGACTTCAGTCTACTCTCTTCTACATGTTGCAAGACGGAGGCTGCCAGAAGCGTAGTCTTCGAAAGGATTAGTTATCCCCCTCTTATTCTGGCATTCTGCAGTTCAGTCCACATATGATACCCTTACTCCATTTGATACCCATGCATATGTAGTGTAGCTCCTTGCTTGCGAGTACTTTGGATGAGTACTCACGGTTGCTTTCTCCCCCTTTTCCCCCTTCCCTTTCATTCTGGTTGTCGCAACCAGATGCTGGAGTCCAGGAGCCAGACGCCACCGTCGATGACGACTCCTACTACACCGGAGGTGCCTACTACTACGTGATGCCCGCTGACGACGACCAGGAGTAGTTAGGAGGATCCCAGGCAGGAGGCCTGCGCCTCTTTCGATCTGTATCCCAGTTTGTGCTAGCCTTCTTAAGGCAGACTTGTTTAACTTATGTCTGTACTCAGATATTGTTGCTTCCGCTGACTCGTCTTTGATCGAGCTCTTGTATTCGAGCCCTCGAGGCCCCTGGCTTGTAATATGATGCTTGTATGACTAATTTTATTTGTAGAGTTGTGTTGTGATATCTTCCCGTGAGTCCCTGATCTTGATCGTACACGTTTGCGTGTATGATTAGTGTACGATTGAATCGGGGGCGCCACATGCTCGAGGTACGCTGCCTCCTGCGCCGGCGTCGCCCCCACCCAGACTGGCGGCACGCGGACACACTCCCGCACTACTCCCGTCCAGGAGTAGCATTCGATGGGCTCCGGCTCTAGATCGGCCTTCACACGGGCCGACGGGGTCACCGGCGGCAGGACGCAGTCGCCCGCTGCGGAGAGGGCCATGGCCTGCCCCATTGCCGCCTCGTACGTGCCTCCTTTTCCTCTGCCGCCGCCGCCCTGCGCCGCTCGTCCTCCTCGCTCTCCGCGTAGACCGCCGCAAGGGCAGCCTGGTAGGCGGCCTCCGTCGCCTGGTCCTCCTCGCGGACGACGAGCGGGAGCGGTGGCACGGTGCGGTCGACCTCGCGGACGCCGAGTCGCCTCGCCTCCTCGTGCTCAAAGGCGAATCAGCGCGCCTAGTTGGGCGAGTCCGAGGCGTAGGCGGAGTCGCGAAGCGGTGTCAGGAGCGCCCGCCGGCGCCGCACCTCCTCCGCGTGTGCCCCGGGCGACCGCGGGACCGCCGGCACCGGGATCCTCTCCGGATCTAGGTGCCAGTTGTGCGACAGGGTGGCGTCGGGGTATGGGAGAGGCACACGATGCTGCTAGTGTCACTCCGCCTGGTGCACCGGCACGTTGACGCTCTACCTCGGCCGGCGAGCTGGCGCCGACGGAGGCGGGAGAAACTCCGGGGGAAAGGGGGTTGCGGGCGACTTGCCCTTGGCCTTGCTGCCGCTGCCGACGCCGGAGAAGAGCCCCATTTGGCACGGCTGGGGTGGCTAGGGTTGGCTAGGGTTTGCCGGCGACGGGGAAGCGAGCGTGCCTAGATGGGGACGGGGGCTGGCTGGATGAGGACGGCCCCGCCACACGGTCGGCTTAAAAAAGGACGCCCGCCGTCGCTGACGTGTGGGCCCGGGGTCATAACTTAATCTGACCAGATAGGTGGCGGGCGGTTGGACGAGTGTCAGGTGAGGACACAACGGACACCGAGAAGGCGCGCGTGGCGTTCGTTCCACATCCGTGCCGACGCATTTGGGATGCAAATTTGGACCGCAAATGCATTGACGCGGACGTTGGAACGGATGCTATTTGGGTTTGGGTCGCCGTTTTTGATCTTCTTTTTTATCCGCGCCAACTCAAACGAACCGCGGCGGACAAAATGAATCGCCCCGTTGGAGTTGCCCTTAGCATCTCGATCAGACCTCACATTGCCACCGATAGCTCCCGTGATAGATCTCTCGTTAATTTTTCAGTCTACTGAATATCAGTACTAGCACGGCCCAGCTCCAGCTGGATTTGGAGCTTGCGATCATCAGAGGCTGCATACAGATGGAGACGGTCGAGCTTCCGGCCGGGGCCACGGGCGCACACGGCCAGTGGATGGATCATCGTGGCCGGGCTTCGCTATCAGTACTACATCAAGTGCATGCATTGCGGACACAACGGCGTGGATAAATAGATACGTGCATAGTGCCTTCATCTCCTGGCCGATCGATGCGTCCATTCCAAGATGGCTGGTGAGCAGCCGGCGATGGTACGTCGCGTACGTACAACTTGCCGCCATTGCCAACTTGGAGGCCCTGCAACCTGAGTGCCTATCTGGTCGGCCTTTTGGCCGTCTTTATGACTCAGACCGGCGTCACTTGCAACACATGCATTATTTACCTACTCCGATCATGTACTGGTGCATGATGCCAATTGGCGTTTCTGTCTTTGTCGTGGTAATTGGCAAGTGTTCCGTGAATCGTTCGGGACACTTTGCAGGATCCTGGTCGAGTGTTGCGTTTCTTGTGAATGGTCGTGATCTCAGTCATCCTTTATCTCTGCTTCTAGATGTAGTTTTGATGCGGCTCCTCCATCCACCGTCGTGAGTGATGCCGAACACAGCGCCATACATGAAAGCTCAAGATGCAAGCTTCACCAGATAGTGTTGTGCTCCCTGTAATGAGTGGTAAATCTTCGTAAGAATTTGGCAAAGACGGACGCAATCCTCCTCGGCCCTATCGACGACATAGCTTGTAAGCATGCGACAGGCATCCAATCGATTACGTGTTGCTGTCAGACTCAACTTTCATTATTACATGAACAGAATATGTGATCTTGAATGGTATGTGCTCTTAGATTGCCCAAAACAACTACTATGTGATATGACAGTGACACGATTAATTAGTACAGCTGCCTGTTCGTTCGAGTGCTGCGAGCCGCCCAAGCACCAGCAGCCATGAGCAAGATTGCGCAGCTAGATTTTGTGGCTAATGCAGTCGATTTATATTAGCATATATTTCAATCCATGGTTTAGATAGCAACCGCACAAGAGGCAGAGTGATCGATGAACGCTTTAACGCAGGATCCCCATGTATGTATGGAGGTGCTTTCGGTTCTTAACTGCAATCACTATTTGACCCGGAAAAAACAACTTTTCACAACTTTTCTATCTCATGCTCCTTCCGATCTATAACACTTATTATGGATCGGAGGGAGTAGTTTACAGCGGTTTGTGGCGAGGTAGTCGTTTCCTATTTCCCTTGTTGTTACTTTGCTTCCAGAACATGTTTTGCTTTGAAAGTTAATGTGTTTTTTTTAGACTGGTCATAATGGGGATAACATAACTAGTATCATATATTTGGGACTTACAAACATGCTTACGTGGCAGATAATTAAAGAAGAGAGAGAGGGTTATAGTAACATTAGTAGACACCGTAACATAATAAATGTTATACTACTATGTGTCATGCATGGCAGCAAATGAGACCACCTATGATACTACTTTATGATACTATGCACTATGGATGTAGTATTATACACTAGTATCATATGCATGATACTAGTATATGTTACTCCCCACTATGACCAGTCTTACAAGTTCGGGAGTGATGTTTCTTCTACCAAAAAATATAGTTGTTTATATCATTTCCTTGCTTTGATGTTTTAACAGCTGTCAGTTTGAGGCTGTCCTGGATTTCGTCGACCACTCTGATTTTGTGAGCCACACCTTGTGAAAGGGACATGCATCTCCATCTACCATACGCATGCATGCAAGAGTTTAGCTACATGTAGTTAGGTGAACTATCCACTTCTGTTAGTTGGGCACTATGGATTGATTACTTGCTATGCGTCGATTTTTCTTAATCTCAGAAAAAATTAACATGTCGGTCAAACTTAGGCTAGCTTGTGGACAAGATTTGAAAGGTTTTTGCCACTTTCCTCACTCTATGAATGTGCGTCATTTTGTATTTGGAGAGAACATTGAAGCGACGCAAAAGTTTACCGCATATATAAATTATTAGGTGTATCGTGGATGAGAAGTATTATAAATGATTGAATGACTACAAACACAAATAACTTTAAAAGCGACGAATGGTCTCATATCTACTCCACCTAGCTGATATGTCGCATGTCTTATATTGGTTAAGACTACATAGATGCTCCTTTGGGTGAATATAGATGCTCCTTCAAGTGAATCATCGTTTTTTCTGCCGGAAAAGAAAGGCAATCCTAATATTTCATGGCAATCATTGTGTGCACAATGTATTTGCCAGTAGAGACCACCATTATACAGTATGTTTCAATTCCTCTAGTCTAGTTTAAAATGATAACTAATTCCATCTCAATTTCAAATTATAAGATGTTCTTTAAAAAAAATCTGAATCCCGTGTATATAAATGCGTTTTAGTGTGATTATTCATTCATTTCATTCTCTATGCCGTCTATATATCGAAACATACTTGTTTAAAAATATATCCAAAACATCTTGTAATTCAGAATAAAGAAGTGCAGTACCTACGTAGTATAAGTACTGTAGTACTCCCTTGGTTCCAAAATAATTGTTGGTGGTTTCACTTTAGATTTGAACTAAAATCACAACAAGTATTTTGAAACGGGATGCACAGGGTGGAAGAAGACGAGGTGAAAAGTAACGGTGAGGATAAGGGACGCGTGGAGCGCTGAGGAAGAAGGGCCGGAAGGGGAGGGGCACCTTTCGCGCTGCAGTTCTACGCATTCAAATGTCCTCGCCCAGTACAGCGGTCCTGATGGCGAAACGAGTCACGCGTGCGTGCGTACCTTAACGTGTGCAGCGCATGTCGACAGAAGAGAAGGAGATGCCCTATCCGATTGTCACCCCTCGCCAGCTGCTGCATGCGATCTCAAGTCTCAACGGCGGTGGCCCAGACAAATATCTGGTCAAGGTGCAGCCTACAGTGAACGGCCGCCATGATCGACCGACCGCCCGGGCTCTGGGAACGCGCATTGGAGACCATGCAGATATATATCGTCGGTAGGTACTGTGCGTATGGGCGTGTTTGGCGTGCAGGTGCAACACGTTGAAACACTCGACTACACACACAGGTGGCCGGCCGGTCAAAGCGTGATCGACTGCATCATGTGGCACGCACATGCATGAACACATATTCCCCAACCGCGTGCCCTCCTCACCACGAAAAATTAGAAAGGCTTCAGTTACATGACATGTCCTCGTGCTTACCATGTCAGACGTACTCTCTACACGCTCATGAAAAAGCAAACCACCTGCTTCGTAGTAGATTAAAATTAGACATGTGCGTGTAGCTGCGTACGTAACGACGTTCCGCGTGCTCATCTTCTTTCCCGTGCATGCGGTCGACAAACGACCATCGATCGACTATTCACATCGTAAAGTATGTAGTACTGGTATTCCGTTTTATAGTGGTGTGGTATAGCTACCGCGCCTTGTTCATTCGTACGTAATCAACCAATTGATCACCCGATCGATGCGACGTGTTATATGTACCTGCCCCAAGATACGTAATTAATTGGGATAAGTAGATTGATTTGCCGTTCGCTATGATTTGTGTCAACGACATTAGCTGAGAGTTGACGTACATATCTCCTTGCGTGCGATCTAATCATAAACCACTCTTGCTAATCATAATCGGTTCTGACAAAACAAATCAAAGAGCGATATGGTGTCCTGTGTCACCTATATACAGAAGAGAAAGAGCGTATGTTTCAAGTTCTCTGAGCCATGACATGAATGATTAGCTTCTGATTCAAGCTAGAACAATGCACCATTATCATGTGTCTGGTTGTACAATCTTCGGACAAAAAAATGCCATGCCCACATCACTTTCGTTCAAGCTAATATTTCCGTCGCTACTGAAAAGTCAACGTCTGGACGTTGAGCACACATGCTCGCAAGCATGCACGAGACCATGATTTGATTTATTGGTCACAATCACTTCCTTTCTTCTTTCCACGGTCAGTGAAAAATAACATCTTAATACTTTATCTTTGATTAACTTTTCACAAGTTTACGCTCTTATTGTACATCTCAGTATGGTGGACCGGGCGATGACTTCATCATATGTAATAACGTTGTTCCATTCCATAGAAAATACCCATACTTGGTCGCAATGTATTTAATTTCAGAACAAAACAGATTCGGACTTCACCAAAATATGCGAAAATTTGAAAATTCTTTCAAAGCTTTCAAATTATACTTAATTTTAATGAATTATAAGTTGTACTCACTCTCTCCGAAATTTTAGTGAGTACAATTATATTTAATTTCAGAACATAAAGGTTAGTTCTTAAGTTTTGCAAAATTTCAAACTACATGGATATGGAGAGCCAAAAGTCTTCTCTCACTTGATAATCTCTGTAAATTGTACTCACTCCCTCTGAAATTAGTTGACGCTCAACTAATTCCGGATAGATGAAGTAAAATTTAGCAGCCCTCTCGTGCTGGCGAAACCTGTCCAACAATCTGCGCGGCCACTGGCAGGAGGACACTTGGTTCGGTCAGTGTGCACGTGCGGTAGATTCTCGGGGGTAATTTGGTGAGCGAGATAGCGGGAAATGATGCGGTGTGATGTTACTTAGGCCACCTAAGTTGGTTTCCTTTTCCTCACGGCATCTCCAGCCATTCGCCCTCCCAGGGCGCCTAAATAGAGCGGCCTGGGGCATGCCGGCGCTAGTTCGGCCTCTGGGGGCGACCTAGCTCCCAGTCACGCCCCTAAGCGCCGGCCCCAGGATGCGGGAAATTTAAAACTTGGTCGTTCCCGTCTTCAAAAGACGCCACAAATCCGGCGATCGGACGTAGTCTGGCATTACAAAAAACAGAGCGTCACACGCCGCAAGTTCGCGTGCATGATTCACTCGGCGGGGTCGGCTCCAGGCGTTGGCGGAGTCGGCGTGCTCGGGCTCGGCGGTGTCGGAGCTGCTTCGGTGCTGGGCTGGGTCGGCGCGGCTTCGGCACTGCTGGGCGGCGGCGTAGAGGCGTCGTTCGGGCTTGGCGTCCGTGTGGTCGTGGGCGCGGGAGCTTGCGTCGTCGGCGTCGTCGGCGTTGCCGTCCGCATCTGATTCAGGATGAGGCCGCGCTCCGCCATGTACCACGCCCTGAGCTCCTCGTCGTCGCTCTGGAGCATGTCCGCCCCGCCCATCAGAAAAGCCATGTCGGTGTTCCTCTTCTTCGCGGCGACGTTCGTCCAGAGCGGGTCGAGCTTTATGGCGCTGTTCTTCATCAGCGACGACCACCGCGCCTCGGTCTTCTCTTCACGTAGGACGGCCCGGGCCTGTGCGTCGGCGAGGCAATGCTCGATGGACTCCTGCACTCGCGCGGTTGCCGCGTCGGCGTTTTCCCCTTCTTTGCCAATTTGTGGCCGTCCGGCCGCCCCTCACTCGCGCCCGGAGTCGTCGCGTCCGGCTTGTATGTCTCCTTGGCCTTGTCGAGGGCACGTCGGACTTCCGCCCACTTCTCGCACTTGTCAATGCGCTTGTAGACGTGAAGGTGCTTGAAGTCGGCGTCTTGGTTGTCGCCCCGATACATGGCGAACATACGCAGCAGCTGCGCGGAGGAACAAACAGTTGGCGGGCGGCGGGCGTAGCCGACGAAGATATGCGGGCGAACGGCGTGCGTACCTGATCCTCAACGCTGGCGCCGCTCTCCGAGCGAGCCGCGACCTCCTCGACGATTCCATGCCATTTGTTGCACGCCAACTGGATACGCCCCCAATGGTTCGCCATCGCCTTGGAGCCGCGCTGCATGTAGACGCCTTTGAAGTACGGGTCGACGAGCTTCCGCTCGTCGAACTCGGCCTTGATGCGGTCCCAGTACGTCTCCAAGCTCTGGTTCGCGCCGGTGGTCGGGTCGAGGCAGACGACTTTCCATGCTTCGGCGATGCATTCCTCCTCCTTGGACATCCACTTGATGCGCGGTTCGCCTGACCTAGCCGCCCGCTTCTTCTTCTTCTGGCGCCCCTTCATCGGAACAGGAGCCGGCTCCTCCTCCTCCTCCTCCTCCTCGTCCTCCTCCTCGGGTTCCTGCGCTTCGTGCGCGTCCTCGCTGTAGATGTAGCCGAGCTCAGCCTCCATGTCGCCGTTGAGATCCACTACCTCGTCCTGGGTGGCGAACCCGGGAGACGCGGCGGCCGCGGTCGATCCTGTCGCGATGATGTCGTCCATGTCGGCTCCTGTGTCGTCGGCGTCGCCGAGGTGCGAGAAGGGCAGCGGACCACGTCGGAGATGGGCGTCGGTGTGGACGCGTAGGCGGCGGGCAGCGAGTAGTTGTATGGAGGGTACTGCACGCCGACGAAGGCGGGCGAGGGTGTGCGCGTCGCGGGGTGGCCATGGGGAAGGTCACGTTTGGGTTGAACCCCCCGTGTGCGTCGCCGTCGGCGTAGCCGGGCAACGACGATCCCCATGGAGAGCCGACGCCTTGCTGTCCCCAGGGCGCGTACTGGGCGTGGCTGACGGCGGGTGGATTCATCATCTCCGCGTGGTCGACCGATGAGGAAGACGCCGCCGCACGCGCCGCGTTGTCGCGGGCCTTCTTGGCAATGGCCCTGTTCCGCCGGTCGGTGGTGACTGCGTCGCGTCGCTGAACTTCCACCCTCCACTCGGCGCTCGACATGCCCGGTGGCTTCGATGGCGGCACCCTCGGCTTCCTCTGCTTCGGCTGGGCCACGGTGCCAGTCGTGGTTGCCGCCGCGCGCGGCATGGCGTACTTCTTCGGCGGCATGGCGACGACTGGAAGGCGAGCTGGAGGGGGTTTGGCGGGAGAAAGGGAGAGAATGGCGGGAGGAAGGCGAGTGAGCGGGAGAGATGCGAGGGAAAAGCGTCAAAAAACGGCGGGAAAAGGCCCTCGGGTCGCCGCTAGGGCGGGCCCACGCGCCTTTTTCGCTTGCGCCGGCTCCCCAAGCGCCGGGTTCGGCCTGAGTCCGTCGGCACCAGTTTTTGCCCGAGCTGGCGAAAAACGGGCTTCTGGTCGTTTTTTTGGCACCGGCGCGGCAAAATCGCCTGGAAAGGGTCTGTTGGGGACGCGGCTGGAGATGCCCTCGTCACACCACACGCGCGCTTTGACGTTGATCTGACCGGCGATTTGTCCTGGCTTGCTCTAATGATAAGATGCTACGACCATAGGTTTACTATATGTGGCACTGTTTGTGCACACGCAGATCTTTTTCTCTGCATGCGATGGTTGGATGAGCTCGGTTTGGTGCTGAAAGTAGGACAGTGCATGCATAGTTACGAATAAGCCCGTACGACTGCAAGACATTACCAGTCTGCCGGCGAATAGTAGAGTAGACTATTTTTACTGAAGTCGACATCAACTGCAGCTTTTTGAAAAAATTGATCGGAAACTATCCAATTACACACGGTTTCAACAAGTGAGCTATATACGTGTAATGGACCGCATGTAATTGGGTAGTTTCCGATCAATTTTCTCGAAGAGCTACAGTTGATGTCGACCTTAGTAAAAATAGTCTACTCTACTATTCGCCGACAGAATGGCAATATATTGGCAGTCGTACGATCTTATTCGTAACTATGAATGCAATGTCCTACTTTCAGCACCAAACCAAGCTCATCCAACCATCGCATGCAGAGAAAAAGATCTGGCGTGTGCACAAACAGTACCACATATAGTAAACCTATGGTCATGGCATCTTATCAATTATCATTAGGGCAAGCCAGGACAAATCATGAGGAAAAGGAAACCAACTTAGATGGCCTAAGTAACATCACACCTTATAATTTTCCGGCAATCTCACTCACCAAGTTACCCCCGAGAATCTACCCCACGTGCAGGGCCGGCCCTGGAGTTTCGAGGGCCCTAGGGCGGACTCCATTAGTGGGCCTAGCGGCTGCGATGGAGGAAAAAAAAGGAATTCCATACTTTGATATGTAAAAATTCTTGTAAGGCCATAAACCATGATATATTTTTCCGTTGTAAATATTACTCCGTCCCTTGTCTAGGTACATAAGTATGTACACAAATTTAAGACAAGTAATTTGAAACGGAGGATGTAATCTGATAATAATATATTGCGGTGTCCTCCCGCCAGAGGCCGCACGGGTTGTTGGACAGGTTTCTCCTGCTAAATTTTACTCCATCCGTCTGAAATTTGTTGAACGTCAATTAATTTTGGAGGGAGGGAGTACTATTTACAGAGATTATCAAGCTAGAGAAAACTTTTGTTTCGCCATATCTGTGTAGTCTGAAATTTGCAAAACTTGGAGACCAACCATTATGTTTAAAAAAATCAGATTTTTTTTTGCACATGTACATAGGGATATGCTACATGTCTATAAATTTTGATGAAGAAATATGTTTTGATGTGAGAGCTACATGAAAAAAAATCATTAGCTCACATAAAAATGCATTTCGTCATGAAACTTTGCAAACACGTAGTATAGATCCCTATGTACATGAAAATTCATACTCCCTCCATCCACAAGGCCTAATACGAGTTTTGAGGTTACTTTTGACTATAGGTTAAAGTAATAATATATGACATGCATGCTACACAAAGCATACCCTTAAATTCATGAATGAAAGGAGTTTCTAATTATATGATTTTTATATCATGCATCTTATATATATATATATATATATATATATATATATATATATATTTATCAATGGTCAAACGCAACCTCCCTGTTCATACATAATGCAAGTATGAAATATTTCTACATTAAAACACACTAGCTTTTATTTCGCGCGCGCGCGCACACACACACTAGCTTTTGATTTAGATCTTTCCTCCGCGGATAATTCATCTGAAATTAATCTTTAAATGTCCATAACAACTCCGGAAAAAATCTCATCCATTCTACCGGCCTCGCACACGCCATCGCCCATCATGCATGCCCCGACAGGCGGCATCATGGCACATTCAAGAACGGAACGGGTACAAAACGCAACACCCGAAAGCCGTTGACGCAACGGAATACGCCGAGTCGGTCTCCGAGAACATATACCCGTCGTCCACGTTCCGGATGTGATCTCGGCGCCGGAGGTGACGCGGAGGAGGATCGCCGCCCGGGACCAGTTCGTCATCCTGGCGACCGACGGGGTAAGGGGCTAACCTATTTTTTTTTGCCTCTTACAGTTCCATTTTTATGCCTTGGCAGTTGACACAATTCGAATGCATCATCTGGTGGTGGACATTCTCCGGCAGGTTTGGGATGTGGTCTCCAACGAAGAGGCGGTGCATATCGTGGCTGCCACGCCGGACAGGGAGAAGGCGGTGAAGCGCCTGGTCCAGTGTGTCGTCCATGCTTGGAGGCACAAGCGGCGGGGCTACGCCGTCGACGACTGCTCGGCGATCTGCCTCTTCCTCCACTCGCGACCATCCTAGACAGAGGCAACTTTGTCCCCGTGTTGCTGTCAGATCCCAGGAAGAGAAAGACGCCCGTCCTTCTCTTGGTAGAGTGGGTGTAGGGCAGAGACTCACAACGTGCAGCAGTTTGATGGGTGATCGGGACGCCTGGACGGTGGGTGAAAGTAACCGATGCCAGTGGATGACCGAAAGATGAGGACGATATGCTCCGATTGTCACTCCTCGAGAATAGATACGGCGATCTGAACAACGGTGTGGCCCAGAAAATATCTGACCAAGGCATCCTACAGGAAAGCTTTGGTTATGTTGACAGTCTCATGCCACTGAAATGGTCAGAAAAATTAGTGTGAGAAAAAGTTGCCGTAAGCATGTAAATAAACTGCATACAGGATTAGGCTCTCTATTTATTTGAAGTCTTATGATTGCAACAATGGTTCAATGATATATGCTCGTTTTGTTAGAAATTCGTACATTTTTTATCTGATATATGTATCCGCCCACTCTTTTTTTATATGCTCCATGGATTTACGTTGATGCGTAAATCAAAGTATTTCAAGTTTCCTATTGCGAGTTGCAATTCTGTCGGGATTTTAGCATGTACAAATATATTCCTGTCATTTATCCTTTTTTCTATTAAATGTGCATGCTATTGTAGCTAATATCAAATTGTCCTATGCTTATTTTGTGTTGGTCAACCACCATTTTGTGGTTATTCCCCTATCAGTCATGTTTGTCACACATCTATCCATAATTTTGTGGTTATTTCCCAAATACCAGTCTTGTTTGTCACGTATTGATCCTATTATTTTGCTTGATAGATTACCCGTGTGTACTAATCGGTGTTTATGGCTTGTGCTGCACATGTGCAGTTTGTAGTTGATTCTGGGAGGGCCAGCCGAGGACAGTGTGACCTTCCTTCGACTTGAGCGGTAGGACCTACTATGGAATCACCTATGTGGGTGCAAAACGAGCAATTGAGCCTACTATAACATCAATGGCTCATGTGTCATGGCTACAAGGATTGTTGACACTTCTTTGATTGCACCTTATGGCACAGTAAAGGCTACATCTATTTGATTAGGTGGCTTTGATTTTATTGACACTAAAGAATTCGCCTAAGAGTCTAAAGAGTACATACATCTGGTTTCTAACATTAGTCATGGTAATTTTGACACTTAAAAGTCCTAGCATTTGGTTCATTATTTTGTGTGAACAAAAAGTACTATTCTTCCAATGAATTCGATTAATCCAATTTTTTGTTTGTTTCAACTAGCAATTTCTATCTCTAAGACAGTAACTATGATAATAGATGAGAGCATGTATGTAGATCTCAGGGATAATTCTGTGGAACTAGATTAATTAGATGTTGTATATTTATGTTACCAAATTTCATTTATAAACTACATCTCATTTCAATGCAGTTACTTTGACAAAATTTGTGGCGGGAGTATAAAGGGAGTCAGGATTGATCTTACAATGCTCAACATACAAGAAAAACGGTGACAACGCGTCTAAACGGAGCTATCTATATAATAGTCTACTATGTACTCCCTCTGTAAACTAATATAAGAGCGTTTAGATCACTACTTTAGTATTCTAAACGCTCTTATATTAGTTTACGGAGGGAGTAGTAGTTTACTAATATGTTTTATTTATCCTCGACTACCATTGTGGCTTACTTTTGGTTCATTATTTGAACCTCAATGATATATCATGTTACATTTTATATGAAATGCGCCAATGGTAGATAATGAAACTTGATGCTTTAAACCTTTCCCAATTCTGTGGAATATGTATTTTGTATTACCGGGTTAGATGTGGCTATACCGGGTGGGGTGCGGCAAGCGAACAGGAGCATGACGGTGAGCACCATGAGAAGCTCAGGAATGCCCAATCATTTACCAGCCTTAAAAGAAAGTGTACACTCCTGCGGTGGATGCCACCAGCGAACCAACATTTATTATCAAATAACAACATTAGGTTTCGTTGCTCTGGTGCTCCCCGTGTGTTGAATTTGTATATGCAGAATTTTGGTATGTTAGATTTGAGTCCGCCTGCCCCCGCAACGTTCATGAGCAGTGGCGGATCTTGACGAAGATTGTTGATGGGGCTAATTAGAGTTGAGGGGGCGAAGAATATAAGTTATTCATGAACTCTGATAAATGTTCGATATTCAAGCCTAATAATATTAGGGATACACTTAAGTTTCTTCCTAGAGTAGGGGGGCAATGGCCCCCTGATAAGTCCCAAAATAAGTCTTTGACAACATTGTACTAAATCAAAGACTTATTTTGGGATGGAGGGAGTACTAGATAGTCCCATGAAAAGAAGTTTGATTTAGTTAAGCGTTAGAGTTTTTTTCATGTTTCATTACTGATAAAGTTCAAGGATAATATAACATGGAAAATATGTCATATATGCAGATGGGCATAGTTTTAGGAATATTATTATGGGCTTTAATTTTGCAAATTCATAGGTCTTTACGGAGAGAAGCTCGTACAGGGGAACACACTTTGATTGCATCAAACTCTACACTAATAAGACCAAAATCTGAAGTAGATAAGTAGAGTACAAAGGATGAACGCAAAGTTTTTTCTTTTTTGATGGGAAGGATGAACGGAAGTTCTCACAGACGAGCCATGGAATGAGCAGGAGCAGGGAGATATAGAGCATGCAGGAAGAAAGAATAATTCTACAAGGTCGGTCACCATACCATATTCAAATCTCTCTCTCTCCCTCTCCCTTTCCCTCCCTCCATCTCTCTCCCTCCCTCTTTCATCGTCATTCGCCGCCGCCATGGCTTGGTAGAAGAATACCACCTATGTTATCCTCACGTCGGAGTGGCGTTTCCAGATTCTCGAGGTGATGTGGGCTAGGGGAGTAGGCATGTCTTCGAATTCTCCGGAGCCGGAGGAGGAGGGGGAGGGGAGTAGCAGTAGAAGCCGGGGCAGCAGTAGGAGCCCATGGAGGAGGGCGTTGATGGGGCAACCTACTCCTGGTAGGGTGAAGGACCTGACATCTAAGGCCCACCTAGGGTCCCACGGAAACATATCTAGTGCACCAAGGTAATTGGTGCTACCGGTGCACCGGTCGCCAATTGCACATTCAAAAATGTTTAAAAAAATCCGAAAAAATCTAGTGCATTGACACAACATGAATGTGCGTTGTCACAAAAATTTAAATCAATATTTGAAACATTGCTTGAGATACAAAAATAACAAATTTGACACTTAATAGTACGTAACACAAGTTGGGCTTCAGTTTTGGCCCATTAGCACACTGAGGTCAAATTTTTCATTTTTGTATCTTGAGCATTGTTTTGATTTTTGATATGAATTTTTGTGACAACATACATTGATGTTGTGTCAATACACTAAATTTTTTGGAGAATTTTGTGAACATTTTTAAATGTGCAACGGGGTCCGATGCACCGGTAGCACCAATTACCTTGGTGCACCTAATACGTTCCAGGGTCCCACACCATCATTGGAAGGTCCCTGGACCACAGGCGCATTCAAATGCGCACCACTGGAAATCTACTCGGATACACCGACAACACTCGGACGTCTTTCCTCCAGTCATCCCGGCCAATAACACTCGGACAGAGGAGGTGTAGGGATGGCGAGGGACCCAAATTTATAGATTCGACACAAGGGGAGCCAAAGAATATTTGAAGGTATTAGCAGCTGAGTTGTCAATTCAACCACACTTGGAGATTAATTATCTGCAGCAACGTGATCAGTAGCAAAGTAGTATGATAGTTTTGATAATAGTAGCAGTAGCAACGGTAACAGTAACAGTGATAGCAGTAATTTTGTAGCAAGTGTAACAATGATGATAGCAGTAGTAACTTAGGAAGAACAGTAGTAACTTAGCAAGAACAATATAGGATAAATTCATAGGCATTGGATCGGTGACTTATTGGATGATATTCAACACGAGACAGTTATAACCTAGGGCGATACGGCACTAGCCCCAGTTCGTCAATATACTGTAGGCATGAATTCCGTAAATAGACATACATGCTTATGGAAAGAACTTGCATGACATCTTTTGTCCTACCCTCCCGTAGCAGCGGGGTCCTATTGGAAACTAAGGGATATTAAGGCCTCCTTTTAATAGAGAACCGGAACAAAGCATTAACACATAGTGAACACATGAACTATTGGGGAACGTAGTAATTTCAAAATTTTCCTACGCACACGCAAGATCATGGTGATGCATAGCAACGAGAGGGGAGAGTGTTGTCCATGTACCCTCGTAGACCGAAAGCGGAAGCGTTAGCACAACGCGGTTGATGTAGTTGTGCGTCTTCATGATCCGACCGATCCAAGTACCGAACGCACGGCACCTCCGACTTCAGCACACGTTCAGCTCGATGACGTCCCGCGAACTCCGATCCAGCAGAGCTTCACGGGAGAGTTCCGTTAGCACGACGGCGTGATGACGGTGATGATGTTGCTACCGACGTAGGGCTTCGCCTAAGCACCGCTACGATATGACCGAGGTGGAATATGGTGGAGGGGGGCACCGCACACGGCTGGGAGAGATCAACTGATCAACTTGTGTGTCTAGAGGTGCCCCCTGCCCCTGTATATAAAGGAGCAAGGGGGGAGGCCGGCCGGCCCTCTATGGGCGCGCCAGGAGGAGGAGTCCTCCTCCTAGTCCCCTTTCCTACTCCTACTAGGAGGAGGAAAGGAAGGAGGAGAAGGAGAAGGAAGGAGAAGGAGGAAAAGGAGGAAAGGGGGCCCGACCCCCTAGTCCAATTCGGGTCTGCCATATTCAGATCCGTACGTATTTTGCAAATTTCTATGTCAACAATGCTCTGCACGGAGCTACTCTAGCTAATTGCTCCCACTTTCAATATGTATCCAGATTGAGACTTAGAGTCATCTGGATTAGTGTCAAATCTTGCATCAATGTAACCCTTTACGACGAACCTTTTGTCACCTCCATAATCGAGAAACATATCCTTATTCCACTAAGGATAATTTTGACCAATGTCCAGTGTTCTACTCCTAGATCACTATTGTACTCCCTTGCCAAACTCAGGGCAGGGTATACAATAGTTCTGGTACACAACATGGCATACTTTATAGAACCTATGGCTGAGGCATAGGGAATGACTTTCATTCTCTCTCTATCTTCTGCTGTGGTCGGGCTTTGAGTCTTACTCAATTTCACACCTTGTAACACAGGCAAGAACTCTTTCTTTGACTGTTCCATTTTGAACTACTTCAAAAATTGTCAAAGTATGTACTCATTGAAAACTTATCAAGCGTCTTGATCTATCTCTATAGATCTTGATGCTCAATATGTAAGCAGCTTCACCGAGGTCTTTCTTTGAAAAACTCCTTTCAAACATTCCTTTATGCTTTGCCGAATAATTCTACATTATCTCCGATCAACAATATGTCATTCACATATACTTATCAGAAATGTTGTAGTGCTCCCACTCACTTTCTTGTAAATACAGGCTTCACCGCAAGTCTGTATAAAACTATATGCTTTGATCAACTTATCAAAGCGTATATTCCAACTCCGAGATGCTTGCACCAGTCCATAGATGGATCTCTGGAGCTTGCATATTTTGTTAGTACCTTTAGGATTGATAAAACCTTCTGGTTGCATCATATACAACTCTTCTTTAATAAATCCATTAAGGAATGCAGTTTTGTTTTATCCATTTGCCAGATTTCATAAAATGCGGCAATTGCTAACATGATTCAGACAGACTTAAGCATAGATACGAGTGAGAAACTCTCATCGTAGTCAACACCTTGAACTTGCCGAAAACCTTTTTGCGACAATTCTAGCTTTGTAGATAGTAACACTACTATCAGCGTCCGTCTTCCTCTTGAAGATCCATTTAATCTCAATGGCTCGCCGATCTTTGGGCAAGTCAATCAAAGTCCATAATTTGTTCTTATACATGGATCTCATCTCAGATTTCATGGCCTCAAGCCATTTCGCGGAATCTGGGCTCATCATCGCTTCCTCATAGTTCGTAGGTTCATCATGGTCAAGTAACATGACCTCCAGAACAGGATTACCGTACCACTCTGGTGCGGATCTCACTCTGGTTTACCTACTAGGTTCGGTAGTAACTTGATCTGAAGTTACATGATCATCATCATTAGCTTCCTCACTAATTGGTGTAGTAGTCACAGGAACAGATTTCTATGATGAACTACTTTCCAATAAGGGAGCAGGTACAGTTACCTCATCAGGTTCTACTTTTCTCCCACTCACTTCTTTTAAGAGAAACTCCTTCTCTAGAAAGGATCCATTCTCAGCAATGAATATCTTGCCTTCGGATCTCTGATAGAAGGTGTACCCAACATTTTCTTTTGGGTATCCTATGAAGACGCACTTCTCCGATCTGGGTTTGAGCTTATCAGGTTGAAACTTTTTCACATAAGCATTGCAACCTCAAACTTTAAGAAACGACAGCTTAGGTTTCTTCCCAAACCATAGTTCATACGGTGTCGTCTCAACGGATTTAGATGGTGCCCTATTTAACGTGAATGTAGCTGTCTCAAATATTTTACTTTTGCGATCATATCATAGAAACTTTTATTTTTGTTACGATGATTCTCCACTTCACTTTGAAATTCTTTGAACTTTTCAAATATTTCAGACTTGTGTTTCATCAAGTAGATATACTCATATCTGCTCAAATCATCTGTGAAGATCAGAAAATAATGATACCTGCCGCGAGCCTCAATATTCATTGGACCACATACATCAGTATGTATGATTTCCAACAAATCTGTTGCTCGCTCCATTGTTCCAGAGAACGGAGTCTTAGTCATCTTGCCCATGAGGCATGGTTCGCAAGCATCAACTGATTCATAATCAAGTGATTCCAAAAGCCCATCAGCATGGATTTTCTTCATGCACTTTACACCAATATGACCTAAACGGCAGTGCCACAAATAAGTTGCACTATCATTATTAACTTTGCATCTTTTGGCTTCAATATTATGAAAATGTGTATCACCACGATCGAGATCCAACAAACCATTTTCATTGGGTGTATGACCGTAGAAGGTTTTATTCATGTAAACAGAACAACAATTATTCTCTAACTTACATGAATAACCGTATTGCAATAAGCATGATCCAATCATATTTATGCTCAACGCAAACACCAAATAACATTTATTTAGGTTCAACACTAATCCCGAAAGTATAGGGAGTGTGCGATGATGATCATATCAATCTTGGAACCACTTCCAACACACATCGTCACTTCACCCTTAACTAGTCTCTGTTCATTCTGCAACTCCCGTTTCGAGTTACTACTCTTAGCAACAGAACCAGTATCAAATACCGAGGGGTTTCTACAAACACTAGTAAAATACACATCAATAATCGGTATATCAAATATACCTTTGTTCACATTGCCATCCTTCTTATCCGCCAAATACTTGGGGCAGTTCCGCTTCCAGTGACCAGTCCCTTTGCAGTAGAAGCACTTAGTCTCAGGCTTAGGACCAGACTTGGGCTTCTTCACTTGAGCAACAACTTGCTTGCCGTTCTTCTTGAAGTTCCCTTTCTTTCCCTTTGCCCTTTTCTTGAAACTAGTGGTCTTGTTAATCATCAACACTTGATGCTCTTTCTTGATTTCCACCTTCATCGATTTCATCATCATGAAAAGCTCGGGAATCGTTTTCAACATCCCTTGCATACTATAGTTCATCATGAAGTTCTACTAACTTGGTGATGGTGAATAGATAATTCTGTCAATCACTATTTTATCTGGAAGATTAACTCCCACTTGATTCAAGCGATTGTAGTACCCAGACAATCTGAACACATGCTCACTGCTTGAGCTATTCTCCTCCATCTTTTAGCTATAGAACTTGTTGGAGACTTCATATCTCTCAACTCGGGTATTTGCTTGAAATATTAACTTCAACTCCTGGAACATCTCATATGGTCCATGACATTCAAAACGTCTTTGAAGTCCCGATTCTAAGCCGTTTAAGCATGGTGCACTAAACTATCAAGTAGTCATCATATTGAGCTAGCCAAACATTCATGACATCTGCATCTGCTCCTGCAATAGGTTTGTCACCTAGCGGTGCATCAAGGACATAATTATTCTGTGCAGCAATGAGGATAAACCTCAGATCATGGATCCAATCCGCATCATTGCTACTAACATCTTTCAACTTAGTTTTCTCTAGGAACATATCAAAAATAAAACAGGGGTGCTAAACGTGAGCTATTGATCTACAACATAGATATGCTAATACTACCAGGACTAAGTTCATGATAAATTTAAGTTCAATTAATCATATTACTTAAGAACTCCCACTTAGAAAGACATCCCTCTAATCTTCTAAGTGATCACGTGATCCAAATCAACTAAACCATAACCGATCATCACGTGAAATGGAGTAGCTTTCAATGGTGAACATCAATATGTTGATCATATCTACTATATGATTCACGCTCGACCTTTCGGTCTTAGTGTTCCGAGGCCATATCTGCATATGCTAGGCTCGTCAAGTTTAACCTGAGTATTCTGCATGTGCAAAACTGGCTTGCACCCGTTGTAGATGGACGTAGAGCTTATCACACCCGATCATCATGTGGTGTGTGGGCACGACGAACTTTGGCAACGGTGCATACTCAGGGAGAACACTTTTATCTTGAAATTTAGTGAGAGATCATCTTATAAAGCTACCGTCGAACTAAGCAAAATAAGATGCATAAAAGATAAACATCACATGCAATCAAAATATGTGACATGATATGGCCATCATCATCTTGTGCCTTTGATCTCTATCTCCAAAGCATCATCATGATCTCCATCGTCACCGGCATGACACCATGATCTCCATCATCTTGATCTATATCAATGTGTCGTCACATGGTCGTCTCTCCAACTATTGCTCTTGCAACTATTGCTATCGCATAGCGATAAAGTAAAGCAATTAGAGACAACCATAAGGCTTCTGCCAGTTGCCGATAACTTCGACAAAACATGATCATCTTATACAACAACTTATATCTCATCACGTCTTGACCATATCACATCACAACATGCCCTGCAAAAACAAGTTAGAAGTCCTCTACTTTGTTGTTGCAAGTTTTACGTGGCTGCTACGGGCTTAGCAAGAACCGTTCTTACCTACGCATCAAAACCACAATGATAGTTTGTCAAGTTGGTGTTGTTTTAAGCTTTGCAAGGTGAGGGAGTCCTGGATTAGGGGGTGTTCGGATAGCCGGACTATACCTTCAGCCGGACTCCTGGACTATGAAGAAACAAGATTGAAGACTCCGTCCCATGTCCGGGAGGGACTTTCCTTGGCGTGGAAGGCAAGCTTGGCGATACGGATATGAAGATCTCCTACCATTGTAACCGACTTTGTGTAACCCTAACCCTCTCCAGTGTCTATATAAACCGGAGGGTTTTAGTTTGTAGGACAACGTACACATCTACAATCATACCATAGGCTAGCTTCTAGGGTTTAGCCTCCTCAATCTCGTGGTAGATCTACTCTTGTACTACCCATATCATCAATATTAATCAAGCAGGACATAGGGTTTTACCTCCATCGAGAGGGCCCGAACCTGGGTAAAACTTCGTGTCCCTTGTCTCCTGTTACCATCCGGCCTAGACGCACAGTTCGGGACCCCCTACCCGAGATCCGCCGGTTTTGACACCGACATTGGTGCTTTCATTGAGAGTTCCTTTGTGTCGTCGCCGTCAGGCTCGATGGCTCCTACGATCATCGATAGCGATGCAGTCCAGGGTGAGACCTTCCTCCCCGGACAGATCTTCGTCTTCGGCGGCTTTGCACTGCGGGCCAATTCGCTTGGCCGTCTGGAGCAGATCGAAAGCTACGCCCCTGGCCGTCAGGTCAGATTTGGAAGTTTAAACTACACGGCTGACATCCGTGGGGACTTGATCTTCGACGGATTCGAGCCACTGCCGAGCGCGCTGCACTGTCACGATGAGCATGATCTAGCTCTGCCGTCGAACAGTGCCCTGGAGGCCGCACCCGCATCGGCTCCGACCCTTAATTCGGAGCCAACTGCGCCGATCGAGGATGGGCGGTTGGACGCCACCTCGGGGGCTGCGACCCCAACGACGATTGAGCCAAGCACCAGCCCCGTACTCTACGAGACTCGTGACTCCAAGGAGCCGGACTCCTCTCTGGACTCCGAACCCTCCGCGCCCCCGCCGATCGAATCCGATTGGGTGCCGATCATGGAGTTCACTGACGCGGACATCTTCCAGCACTCGCCTTTCGGCGATATCCTGAAGTCACTGAAGTCTCTCTCTTTATCAGGAGAGCCCTGGCCGGACTACGGTCAGCAAGGTTGGGGTACGGACGATGAAGAAATTCAAAGCCCACCCACCACCCACTTTGTAGCCACTGTCGACGACTTAACCGACATGCTCGACTTCGACTCCGAAGATATCGACGGTATGGACGCCAATGAAGGAGATGATGAAGAACCAGCGCCTACTAGGCCCTGGAAAGCCACCTCGTCATATGACATATACATGGTGGACACCCCAAAATAGGGAGATGGCGATGGAACAGCGGAGGATGACCCCTCCAATAAACAGCCTAAGCGCCGGCGTCAGCGGCGCCGCTCAAAATCCCGCCAAAACAAACAAGGTGATTCCAGCACGGGAGATAATAATACTCCGGAAAGTGCCGAAGAAAAACCCCTCCAGCAAGACTTAGCACAGGAGGATGTAGAAACCAGCCCTCATGAGAGAGCGGCAGACAGAGAGGTCGAGGACGATAATTATATGCCTCCCTCCGAAAAGACGAGGCAAGCCTCAACGACGACGAATTCGTCGTGCCAGAGGATTCCGTCGAGCAAGAGCGTTTTCAACGCAGGCTTATGGCCACGGCAAGAAGCCTCAAGAAAAAACAGCAACAACTTAGAGCTGATCAAGATTTACTAGTCGACAGATGGACTGAAGTCCTTGCGGCCGAAGAGCATATACTCGAACGCCCCTCCAAGAGCTACCCAAAGCGCAGGTTGCTACCCCGATTAGAGGAGGAAGCACTTGATGTGGCCGACTGGCCACCTCGTGGTCGCGACAGAGAGGCCTCTTGGCCCTCCACTCAAGCCGCACCCCGTACCAAGGCACGGGAATATGCGCCGGACTTACGAGACATGTTGGAGGACAAGGCAAGGCAAACAAGATCGATCTACGGATCGCGTGGGCGCCCCACGGCTCGAGACGGTAACCGTCACGCCGGCCACAAATTCGGTGGGGCCGAACAAAATAGACAAAGCTCATTGGAGCTACATCACGATATAGCCCAGTACAGAGGCGCCGCACACCCACTCTGCTTTGCAGACGAAATACTGGATCATCAAATCCCCGAGGGTTTCAAACCCGTAAACATCGAATCATATGATGGCACAACAGATCCTGCGGTATGGATCGAGGATTATCTCCTTCATATCCACATGGCCCGCGGCGATGATTTCCACGCCATCAAATACCTCCCACTCAAGCTTAAAGGACCAGCTCGGCATTGGCTTAACAGCTTGCCAACAGGATCAATCAGTTGTTGGGAGGACCTGGAAGCCGCATTCCTCGACAATTTCCAGGGCACTTATGTGCACCCCCAGACGCCGATGACCTAAGTCACGTAATTCAGCAGCCAGAGGAATCGGCCAGGCAATTCTGGACACGGTTCCTAACAAAGAAAAATCAAATAGTCAACTGTCCGGACTCTAAGGCCCTAGCAGCCTTCAAACACAATATCCGTGACGAGTGGCTGGCTCGGCACCTTGGACAGGAAAAGCCGAAATCTATGGCAGCACTCACGACACTCATGACCCGCTTTTGCGCGGGAGAAGACAACCGGATTGCTCGTAGCAACAATATGACCAAGAACCCTGGTAATTCGGACACCAGGGACAGTAGTGGCAGGTCGCGTCGCAACAAGCAGAAGCGCCGCATTAACGGCGACAATGCTGAGGATACGACAGTTAATGCCGGATTCAGAGGCTCTAAATCCGGTCAGCGGAAAAAGCCATTCAAAAGGAATCCTAGGGGCCCGTCCAGTTTGGACCGAATACTCGACCGCTTGTGCCAGATACATGGCACCCCCGAAAAGCCAGCCAATCACACCAACATGGATTGTTGGGTGTTCAAGCATGCAGGCAAGTTAAACGCCGAAACTGAAGACAAGGGGCTGCATAGCGATGACGACGAGGAGCCCCGGCCACCGAACAACAGTGGACAGAAGGGTTTTCCCCCACAAGTGCGAACGGTGAACATGATATACGCAACCCACGTCCCCAAAAGGGAGCGGAAGCGCACGTTAAGGGACGTATACGCGGTAGAGCCAGTCGCCCCAAAGTTCAACCCATGGTCCTCCTACCCGATCACCTTTGATCGAAGGGACCATCCCACTAGCATCCGTCATGGCGGATTTGCCGCATTGGTTCTAGACCCAATTATTGACGGATTTCATCTAACTAGAGTCCTTATGGACGGCGGCAGCAGCCTGAACCTGCTTTACCAGGATACAGTGCAGAAAATGGGCATAGATCCCTCAAGGATTAAGCCCACCAAAACGACCTTTAGAGGCGTAATACCAGGTGTAGAGGCCAACTGTACAGGCTCAGTCACACTTGAAGTGCTCTTCGGATCTCCGGATAATTTCCGAAGCGAGGAGTTAATCTTCGACATAGTCCCGTTTCGCAGTGGTTATCACGCACTGCTCGGGCGAACCGCATTCGCTAAGTTCAACGCGGTACCACATTACGCATACCTTAAGCTCAAGATGCCAGGCCCTCGAGGAGTAATTACGGTCAATGGAAACACCGAACGCTCCCTCTGAACGGAGGAGCACACGGCGGCCCTTGCAGCGGAAGTACAAAGCAGCCTCTCCAGGCAGTTCTCCAGTCCGGCCACTAAACGACCGGACACCGTCAAGCGCGCCCGGAGTAACCTACAGCAAGACCGCCTGGCATGATCCGAGCAGGCGTAGCAATGCGGCCCCAACCCCAACCCTCACAAAAAGGCGACGCCAGTACTTCGCGTACATAACTACGCTCTAGAGATACCATGGGCATAGGGGGAAGGGCACCATCACGGCACGCCCAAAACATGGCTTAAACTGTACCAGGGGCTGCCGATTTTTTAATTTTCTCTTACTTTCAGGACTTCATCCTTCGGAAGGCCTGTTCGGCAGTTCAATTGCCGCATAAACGATGCAAGAACCAGGGAAGCAGACAAGCCACGCCGCATTACGGAACTCCCAGGTGGTCTCTATCACGAGCAGTATACCCGTTCCGCATACTATTCCGCAGCTTGCCCTTGGAGCGGACATGTTAACTAGTCCAACCTTCCACTTATCGCATTACTTGTATCGTTCTGCCTTGATCGCACCCCTTTTTAATAAACAATGCATAGCTTTCGTCTATTTTTGCATTACCTTTTTTCTTTATATATGTTCCTTAACGACATGTTGCACCCGTACACGTTGGTACGGCCAAAATACGCCAGGGGCTTTAGTACCCCTCAATATGGTGTGAGAAGTCCGAACACTTTAACAAGTGCGGCACCCCGAACTTATAGCATTATATGCATCGGCTCTGAATCATGTCTTGGGTCAATAGTTGGGTTTGCTCGGCTCCTATGTTTTGGTGCCTTACGTTCCGCTATATCGGCTAAGGTAGCACTAGGAGAACCACTGCGATTGTGCCCCAGTTGAGCTGGGTCGAGCACCTCAGTGGAGAAAGCTAAAACTGACTGTCATGATGAAGCG
The DNA here is from genome assembly GCF_003073215.2 of Triticum urartu. Lineage (NCBI taxonomy): Eukaryota > Viridiplantae > Streptophyta > Magnoliopsida > Poales > Poaceae > Triticum > Triticum urartu. The sequence continues at coordinate 395,572,185 of NC_053022.1, read as the reverse complement.
AGAGCTGGTCGCTGTTCGAGAGGTTTTTTCGAGTCCCTAAAGACTTATGCCGCTTAGGGCGAGGAGCCGGCTCTATCCGGCCAAGGCGTGGATAGCGCCCTGAACTCGGTCTTCCGAATACTAGGGGCTTCGCCGAAATTTAAAATTATAGAATACTATGGCTAAGTGAGAGTATTCACGCATTATAGTATGATTGCCTTGTTCGTTGGGCTGAGCGCCTCCCTCGAAGGACCCGAACATGGGAAAAAGAGCGCTCAGGTTTATCCCCGAGCACCCCAGCACTAGCGGCACGGGGGCAGAAGCCGACGACTCGCCATCTCTCAGAATTAATAAACAGCCGCACAGAAGGTAATATTTTAAATTCCAACAGCATTGCTTAGCGCATATAAACAAGTTTTCAGCGCACAGGACAAAACGAGCAAGTTTCACTCAAAAATTACATCCCTAGAACATTCATCCGCCACAAGGCAGGCACCCTTCAGAACATCCTTATAGTAATTCTCGAGCTTACGATGCTCTTTCCCTGGCGGTGGCCCGTCCTTCACCAGCTTCTCAGCATTCAGCTTTCGCCAGTGCACCTTAGCACGGGCAAGGGCCCTACGGGCACCTTCAATGCAGACGGAGTGCTTGATGACTTCGAGCCTTGGATAGGCCTCCACCAACCGCCGCACCAGCCCAAAATAGCTCCCAGGCAGAGCCCCTCTTGGCCACAACCGAACAATGAGGCCCTTCATGGCCTGTTCGGCCGCCTTGTGGAGCTCGACCAGTTGCTTCAGCTGGTCGCTCAGGGGCACGGGGTGTCCGGCCTCAGCATACTAAGACCAGAACACCTTCTCTGTCGAGCTGCCCTCCTCGGCTCGATAGAATGCGGCGGCATCGGACACACTCCGGGGAAGATCTACGAACGCTCCTGGAGAGCTCCGGATTCGGGTAAGTAACAAGTAACTCACGTTTATGTGTTTGCTTTGCATAAAGAATGCCTTACCCGCCGCTATCTTCTTCACCTCATCCAACTCCTGGAGGGTCTTCTGGGATTCGGCCTTGGCAGACTTGGCATTCTCAATAGCCACCGCGAGCTCAGATGCTCGCGTCTTTGAGTCAAGCTCCAAACTCTCATGTTTTTCCATGAGAGCCTGGAGCTCTTTCCGCACCTTGCCAACCTCGGCCTCATACTTCTCCTGCTCGGTGTGCTCTGAGGCCGCCCTCTTCTCGGCCTCGACCAGCGCCTGCTTAAGGGTCGCCACTTCAGACGTGGCCCCTAAAATAGCCACGATAATCCTGTCATTCTTTGCAATTGCACATTTTTATATATATTTAAAAACAAGGTATTTCTTACCTTCATTATCCTCGAGCTGCTTCTTGGCACGCCCGAGCTCTTGCTCAGACCGCTCGAGGTTCTGCTTTAGTGTGTCCACTTCCACAGTCAGTGCGGCGGACGCAAGCAGGGTAGCCTACACATGCATATTGACTCATTTTTGTTAGACTCCTGCGAATTCTTTTTGATCCTCTATTCGGCTTTTCTTCCCGAACGCCAAACAGAGCATCAGGGGCTACTGTCTATGCGGTACTATTATTTACACTTTCTTTACTTACCTCAAAGCCTGTCAAAAGGCTAGTACAAGCTTCAGTCAGTCCGTTTTTGGCAGACTGAACCTTCTGGACCACCGCACTCATAATAGCGCGGTGCTCCTCGTCAATGGAGGCGCCTTGGAGCGCCTCCAACATATTGTCCGACGCCTCCGGTTGGACGGGGGCCGCTGGCACCGTGGACTTGCTCCTCTTGGAAGGAGGTCCCCCGCCGGACTCTGGAACCTTTGAAGGTTCCAGAGCGGTGTCCGGCCTAGAGCCGGACTTGGAGCCCTGAGGGGTTTCATCCCCTTTACTCCTGGAGTCCGGGAGCTCGCCTTGCGGCGCCTCCAGGACCACCTCCTCCCGGCTTGGAACCTGTTGAGACAACACTGCAGTGTCATCCGTAGGGCGGGGGGAGGAAGCCGTCGGTAGCGAGTTCACATCCGACGAGTCCAGTGAGCCGCTCGACGACGCGTCGAGCCGGTCTTTGGGTGGGCTGCATAAACATATCCGACGTAAGGGAAAGCTGTGCAATAAATGAATACTATGAATTACTCTGGTATCCGGATACTTACAATTTTGCCAGGGGCTTGGCCCTGGGCTGCCACTCCTCTCCGCCGCCGTCGGCGTCGGTGGAGCAGTCCGGAGGAAGGGTTTTCCCCTTCTTGGACCCTCCGGCCTCCCCAGAGAGGGCGGCCTTCCTTTTCTTCTCTCCCCCCGCTGGAGGGGGATAAGTCTCTTCTTCTTCCTCCTCGTCTTCACGGGAGGAATGCGCCTCGGAACCGTCGGATGATGGATCCGACACCTCCTGGTGCCGGGCACTCTTTCGAGTCCCCGCGGCCTTTTTTGTGGCCTTCTTCTCCGACACCACATAGGGTGCCGGAACCAGCAGCTTCGCCAAGTGAGCGTCCGCTGGGCCTTCGAGCAAAGGAGCCGGACAGTTGATCTGTCCGGACGTCACCTGCCAATCCTGTCAAAGGTAAGGGAGCTTAGATCCCGCATGGAGTCAAACTATGGAAAACTGATACCCTATAAAAGGAAAAAAACAGCTTACAGCGAGAGCATGACGCTGCGCACTGAATCCGCGATCCTCGGTAGCAGATGCGGGAGCCTCGGTGCCTTTAAAAAGCACCTTCTAGGCATCTTCATACGTCGTGTCGAAGAGCCTGCTCAGAGTTTGGTGCCGCGCCGGGTCGAACTCCCACAGGTTGAAATCTCGTTGTTGACACGGGAGGATCAGGCGGATGAGCATAACCTGGACTACATTGACAAGCTTGAGCTTCTTGTCCGCCAGGGTTTGGATGCATGTTTGGAGTCCGGTCAGCTCTCCTTTTTTACCCCAAGACAGGCCCGTCTCCTTCCAGGAGGTGAGCCGCGTAGGGGGTCCGGATCGGAACTCGGGGGGTGCGACCCATTCGGCGTCGCGCGGCTCGGTGATGTAAAACCACCCCGATTGCCACCCCTTCAGGGTCTCCACAAAGGAGCCCTCGAGCCATAGGACGTTGGCCATCTTTCCCACCATGGCGCCTCCGCACTCCGCCTGGTTGCCGCGCACCACCTTCGGCTTGACGTTGAAAGTCTTGAGCCATAGGCCGAAATGGGGGTGGATGCGGAGGAAGGCCTCGCACACGACGATAAACACCGAGATGTTGAGGACGAAGTTCGGGGCCAGATCGTGGAAATCCAGGCCGTAGTAGAACATGAGCCCCCGGACAAATGGGTGGAGAGGGAAGCCCAGTCCGCGGAGGAAATGGGGGAGGAACACCACCCTCTCATGGGGCCTAGGGGTGGGGATGAGCTGCCCCTTTTCAGGGAGCCGGTACACGATGTCGTTAGATAGGTATCCGGCCTTCCTCAGCTTTTTGATATGTCCCTCCGTGACGGAGGAGACCATCCACTTGCCTCCCGCTCCGGACATGGCTGGAGAAGGTTGAGGTGGGGAGTGCGGACTTGGGCGCTGGAGCTCGAGTGCGCAAGAATGGATAGGCGAAGGAGGAAGAAGGCGTAGGTGAAAAGGTGGATCTTTATCCCCTTATATGGGTGGACGCAACTACATGTCCCCACCAACCTGGTAAAACTCGCTTATCTCCAAGCGCCATAATCAATGGAGCGGTTGGGTTACCCACGCCCGTATTGATGAGAATCCCGGGATAAGGGGACACGACCTCTGCTTTAACAAGACGTGCCAAGGAAACCGCCTTGCATGACGCGCTGGGGTGGGATAATCAAACGACTCGGATAAAGGCTTGGCCGTGGTGTGACACGCTACGGAATACGTCAGCAGATTAGATTGGTGTAAATATTATTCTCTCTATGGCAATATGTGGAAACTTATTTTGCAAAGCCGACACTATCTTTGTGTTCAAAATCTTCTATGAAGTACTTGGAGGAGGAACCCGCCTTGCAATGCCGAAGACAATCTGCGCGCCGGACTCGTCGTTATTGAAGCTTGGTTCAGGGGCTACTGAGGGAGTCCTGGATTAGGGGGTGTTCGGATAGCCGGACTATACCTTCAGCCGGACTCCTGGACTATGAAGAAACAAGATTGAAGACTCCGTCCTGTGTCCGGGAGGGACTTTCCTTGGCGTGGAAGGCAAGCTTGGCGATACGGATATGAAGATCTCCTACCATTGTAACTGACTTTGTGTAACCCTAACCCTCTCCGATGTCTATATAAACCGGAGGGTTTTAGTCCGTAGGACAACATACACATCTACAATCATACCATAGGCTAGCTTCTAGGGTTTAGCCTCCTCGATCTCGTGGTAGATCTACTCTTGTACTACCCATATCATCAATATTAATCAAGCAGGACGTAGGGTTTTACGTCCATCGAGAGGGCCCGAACCTGGGTAAAACTTCGTGTCCCTTGTCTCCTGTTACCATCCGGCCTAGACGCACAGTTCGGGACCCCCTACCCGAGATCCGCCAGTTTTGACACCGACACAAGGACCGGGCGTAGCCACACTTGGTTCAACTAAAGTTGGAGAAACTAACACCCGCCAGCCACCTGTGTGCAAAGCACGTCGGTAGAACCAGTCTCGCGTAAGCGTACGCGTAATGTCAGTCCGGGCCGCTTCATCCAACAATACCGCCGAACCAAAGTATGACATGCTGATAAGCAGTATGACTTATATCGCCCACAACTCACTTATGTTCTACTCGTGCACAACATCAACGCATAAAACCTAGGCTCTGATACCACTGTTGGGGAACGTAGTAATTTCAAAATTTCCCTACGCACACGCAAGATCATGGTGATGCATAGCAACGAGAGGGGAGAGTGTTGTCCACGTACCCTCGTAGACTGAAAGCGGAAGCGTTAGCACAACGCGGTTGATGTAGTCGTACGTCTTCACGATCCGACCGATCCAAGTACCGAACGCACGGCACCTCCGAGTTCAGCACACGTTCAGCTCGATGACGTCCCGCGAACTCCAATCCAGCAGAGCTTCACAGGAGAGTTCCATCAGCACGACGGCGTGGTGACGGTGATGATGTTGCTACCGACGCAGGGCTTCGCCTAAGCACCGCTACGATATGACCGAGGTGGAATATGGTGGAGGGGGGCACCGCACACGGCTGGGAAAGATCAACTGATCAACTTGTGTGTCTAGAGGTGCCCCCTGCCCCTGTATATAAAGGAGCAAGGGGGGAGGCCGGCCGGCCCTCTATGGACGCGCTAGGAGGAGGAGTCCTCCTCCTAGTAGGAGTAGGACTCCCCTTTCCTACTCCTACTAGGAGGAGGAAAGGAAGGAGGAGAAGGAGAAGGAAGGAGAAGGAGGAAAAAGGAGGAAAGGGGGGCCGGCCCCCTAGTCCAATTCGGTTTGGGCTAGGGGGGCCGCGCGCCCTGCCTCCTCTCTTCCAGCACTTGGCCCATGAGGCCCATTACTTCTTCCTCGTATTCCCGTAACTCTCCGGTACCCCCGAAAATACCCGAATCACTCGGAACCTTTCCGATGTCCGAATATAGTCATCCAATATATCGATCTTTACGTCTCGACCATTTCGAGACTCCTCGTCATGTCCCCGATCTCATCCAAGACTCCGAATAACCTTCGGTACATCAAATCACATAAACTCATAATACAATCGTCGTCGAAACTTTAAGCGTGCGGATCCTACGGGTTCAAGAACTATGTAGACATGACCGAGACATGTCTCCGGTCAATAACCAATGGAAGAACCTGGATGCTCATATTGGCTCCCACATATTCTACGAAGATCTTTATCGGTCATACCGCATAACAACATACGTTGTTCCCTTTGTCATCGGTATGTTACTTGCCCGAGATTTGATCGTCGGTATCTCAATACCTAGTTCAATCTCGTTACCGGAAAGTCTCTTTACTCGTTCCATAATACATCATCCCGCAACTAACTTATTAGTTGCAATGCTTGCAAGGCTTTAAGTGATGTGCATTACCGAGAGGGCCCAGAGATACCTCTCCGACAATCGAAGTGACAAATCCTAATCTCAAAATACGCCAACCCAACAAGTACCTTTGGAGACACCTGTAGAGCACCTTTATAATCACCCAATTACGTTGTGACGTTTGGTAGCACACAAAGTGTTCCTCCGGTAAATGGGAGTTGCATAATCTCATAGTCATAGGAACATGTATAAGTCATGAAGAAAGAAATAGCAAAAAACTAAACGATCAAGTGCTATGCTAACGGAATGGGTCAAGTCAATCACATCATTCTCCTAATGATGTGATCCCGTTAATCAAATGACAACTCATGTCTATGGTTAGGAAACATAACCATCTTTGATCAACGAGCTAGTCAAGTAGAGGCATACTAGTGACACTCTGTTTGTCTATGTATTCACACATGTATTATGTTTCCGGTTAATACAATTCTAGCATGAATAATAAACATTTATCATGATATAAGGAAATAAATAATAACTTTATCATTGCCTCTAGGGCATATTTCCTTCATGAACTCCTTGTGACGCCCCGAGACCGACGCTTCGGAAGACTTTCATATTTTCGTGATCACCGTGTGTTTCATTTGTGCTTGCTCTTTTATTTTTGCATTGCATTTTGTCATTAATCTTTGCATCTCAACTCAACTAATAAATTGCATAGATGGTTCATCTATTTAAATCGAGGGAAGGGTGACTTCTCTTTATAACATATCCTCCCAATATTAGGGAGCTATATTGAATATTTCTTTAATTTGGAACTCACCATAACACACTTGCAAATTATCCCAATGCCTTTGTTCTCTTAATTCCTGGTCTCCAACCTTGCCATATATTCTTTCATCATATTCCGGAGCTCCACCAAAAGTCCGAACATTTTTGGACCTTCCTTTAACCAAGTCCTAGTTCAAACCCATTTGAATTAAATTCAAATGAGTTTGAATTTACATCTTTCAATCTTGGTCATTTCTATTTTCTCGGAACAAGCACATTTTTGTGGGTCTGGAAAAATTATCGGCGTGTCCAACTTCTTTCCCTAACCTCCCTTTCTTTTCTTTCTTATCTCTGTGTTTTCTCTCTTTCTTTAGAGTGAGAGTGAGAAGAGAGCCAGCAGCCAGGCCGGCCTGCTTCCCGGAGTCCTTTCGGCACCTAGGCCAGCCGCACCATCCCCGAGGCCCAGCAGGCCCATCTATCCCTCCTAACCCTAGCCCGATCCCCCTCAGTCCTCTCCTTCCCTTCGTCCGCCTCCAGCGCCGCACGCGCACGCAGCCAGCGCTAGGAGCCCACGTCCCCTAGTCGATCCCCTCTCTCCCTTTGCTCTCTCCCTCACGCCGCCACCCTGCACGCAGCGCTGCGCCTGATCCCCTCGTCCTTCTCCTCCGACCGCCACAGGTTTCCTCGCTGCCTCCCCGTCGCTCTCCCTTCACGCGAGCATCCTCCGCGCCGCGTCCTCAAGTACCCCTTGCCCCGAGCTCGCCACTGCTCCGCTCCGCTCCTCCTGCCATGCTCCAGCACCGCGCCGCTGCCTCCTCTGCACGCCGCGCCCGAGGCCCCGCGAACCTCCCGCTCGTCCGCGGTGCTCTTGCGCCTCCTCCCTGGCGAGAACAGCCACCGCCGGAGCTCTTCTTCCCCCGTGCGCCCCCGTCGAGTCGCCATGGCCTCGACCTCTTGTGCCTCCTCCTCACCTCCCTTGCCCCACTGGGGACCCTCCCGCCGGAGCCCAAGTCCGGCGCCTCCTCCCTCCAGCGCCGCCTTGTTGCTCCCTCCCGTGCACAAGCCCCTCCTCTGGCATGGCCTTCCTCCTCCCGTGCCTGCAGCGACGCTGCCCTGCTGCAACTGCTCTTCCCGCGCGTCGCCTTCCTTGCTGAGCCCCGTGGCATGGCCCTTCTCCGACAACTAGCGCCCCTCCATGGACGACCACGGCCACCGTTGCAACACCCGGAGCATCACGACCACAACCCTACGGCTTTCAGATGTAATTGGTTCGTTTTGTCCTTTGGGTCACCGTTGTCGTTTTGTTGCAAGTACCTCGACGATCGCTGGTTTCGAAGACCACAAGCACCACTACATCGACGTGTAATCGCAAAACTGATGGTGACCTCGAAGCGTTTGGAATTGTTAAGTTCAACCCCATGACCGAGTACCCCTACAACAAGTGTACCTCTACCGCCATCTTCGGAATCTCTAGGAACGCCAAGTATCCCTTCGAGTTGACGAGACCGGCAAGTTCGAAGACCCCAAGTGCCATGATGATCGACGCATAGTACCACTACCTTTGTTGTGTTCATCTACCGTCACCGAAGACCCATGTACGCCTATCGTCGCCCCGAAGTCGTTGGATTCGACAAGTACCTCTTCGAAATGACCGAGTACCACTACCTTCGACCCTTGAAGACCCCGTGGACGTCAAGTTCCTCGTTGTGACCCCGAACATCTACGAAAACATTGTACGACTACTACCGTGGCCGAAGACCCGTGTACAACTACCGTCGCCGTGTACCACTACTTCCACTACGACCGTCCTGAGAACATCTACTTCCCCTACACTGCATCGAACCCGAACCGCTCCGATAATGCATGCTACAAAGGCATAACCCCGAGACGACGCCCGTGAACGAATGCATGTGTGATGCATGAGATGCACGTGCTTGCACCATGCTCGAATTGTCGATTGCACGTTGTTCCTCCTCGTTGCCATGCCGTCCACCCGTGGGAATCAGGTAACCGGGTTCACCCCACCATCTTTTGCACGCATCTGCACACTTCTTTTTTACATCGGTATCTCAATCGAGTTACCGGAACCGGAACGTTGCCGTGGCACCATTTTCGTTATCGTGGCACCCCTTTTGTTTCCGCCATGATGACAAATGCTTCATAATATGCTCATATCAACTTTTAACAAAAATTGCATAAAACTTGCACATGTCATTCGCATCATGATAATAACATTTAAAGTGTTTAAAATTGTTTTTGCATTAAATTGCTAATGCACATGAGGATTTACCGGAATTGTTGTTTGATGTTTCCGGTCTCATTTAAAATGCCTAGCTGTGTATTTTACTCATGTTTCACCTCTTGCCATGTTAAGAACATTTAATTTTGTTGAGTACCTAACCGGGAGTGAACTAAATAATTGAATGTGGTGTTCCGTCAATATGCAACTCTCTGCATATTGAGCTCCACTTAATTTGTAGTATTATTTGTTGCACTTTGACATGCCATGACTCTTTAAACTGGACATGCATCATACTTGTGTGCGCATCATGCCATGTTTATGCTTGGTTGTTTACTATGTTGCTTACTTCTTTCCGGGTTGCTTCTCTCGTTAGTTTCGGTTTCGTTCCGGAGTTGTGAGGATTCGTTCAACTTCGTCCGTTTGTCTTCTTCATGGACTCGTTCTTCTTCCCCGCGGGATCTTAGGCAAGATGACCTTACCCTTGAAATCACTTCTATCTTTGCTTGCTATTTGTTCACTCTATGGTTATGTCGCGCTACCTACCACTTGTTATATCATGCCTCCCATATTGCCATCTCAAGCCTCTAACCCTCCTTCCTAGCAAATCGTTGTTTGGCTAAGTTACCGCTTTTGCTCAGCCCCTCTTATAGCGTTGTTAGTTGTAGGTGAAGCTGAAGTTTGTTCCATGTTGGAACATGGATATGTTGGATATCACAATATCTCTTATTTAATTAATGCATCTATATACTTGGTAAAGGGTGGAAGGCTCGGGCTTATACCTGGTGTTTTGTTTCACTCTTGCCGCCCTAGTTTCCGTCATACCAGTGTTATGTTCCTTGATTTTGCGTTCCTTACGCGGTTGGGTGTTATGAGAACCCCCTTGACAGTTCGCTTTGAATAAAACTGCTGCAGCAAGGCCCAACCTTGGTTTTGCCATTTGCCTCACCACCACCTATACTTTTCCCTTGAGAGTCACGCTCCCGAGGGTCATCTTTATTTTAACCCCCCGGGCCAGTGCTTCTCTAAGTGTTGGTCCGAACCGGGCAGCCTGCGAGGCCACCTTGAGGCAACTTGAGGGCTGGTTTTACTCGTAACTTGAGCTATTCGGTGTGTCCTGAGAATGAGATACGTGCGACTCCTATCGCGATTGTTGACACATCGAGCGGCTTTGCTGGTCTTGTTTTACCATTGTTGAAATTCCTTGTAACTGGGATTCCGAGACTGACCGGGTCTTCCTGGGAGAAGGAATATCCTTCGTTGTCCGTGAGAGCTTGTGATGGGCTAAGTTGGGACACCCCTGCAGGGTATAAACTTTCGAGAGTCATGCCCACGGTTATGTGGCAGATGGGAATTTGTTAATTTCCGGTTGTAGAGAACTTGACACTTAACTTAATTAAAATGCATCAACCGCGTGTGTAGCCGTGATGGTCTCTTTTCGGCGGAGTCCGGGAAGTGAACACGGTCTTATGTTATGCTTGAACGTAAGTAGTTTCAGGATCACTTCTTGATCACTTCTAGCTTCTCGACCGTTGCGTTCCTTCTCTTCTCGCTCTTATTTGCGTATGTTAGCCACCATATATGCTTAGTGCTTGCTGCAGCTCCACCTCACTACCTTCTCCTACCCATAAGCTTAAATAGTCTTGATCTCGCGGGTGTGAGACTGCTGAGTCCTCGTGACTCACAGATACTTCCAACTGGTTGCAAGTGCCGATGATACCAGTGTAGGTGACGCAAGCGAGCTCAAGTGGGAGCTCGATGAAGATATTGATCATTGTTTTGTGTCTTTTCCGGTTGATCAGTAGTGGAGCCCAGTTGGGACGATCGGGGATGTAGCTTTTGGGGTTGTCTTCTTTTATTTTGGTTCCGTAGGCGGACCTTGATTGTACTCTGGATGATGTATGTTTAACTTGTTATTTGTGTGAAGTGGCGATTGTAAGCCAACTGTTTATCGCTTTCTTATTCAGTACATGGGATTGTGTGAAGATTACCCCTTTTGCGACAAAACCACCATGCGCCTATGCCTCTAAGTCGTGCCTCGACACGTGAGAGATATAGCCGCATCGTGGGTGTTACACTCCTCAAACTACGGTCATCACCGGGAGTGGTCCCGACTATTGTCACTCCGGGGTTGCCGGATCATAACATGTAGTAGGTGACTATAACTTGCAAGATTGGATCTAGTACATGGATATAATGGTGATAACATAAACGGTTCAGATCTGAAACCATGGCACCCGGGCCCAAAGTGACAGGCATTAAGCATGGCAAAGTCATAGCAACATCAATCTTAGAACATAGTGGATACTAGGGATCAGGCCCTAACAAAACTAACTCGATTGCATGATGAATATCATCCAACTCCTAAGTGACCAGCGAGCCTACGAAGGAATTACTCACTCCTGGTTGGAGCATCATGGAATTGGCAATGGAGAAGGGTTGGTGATGACGAAGAACGAAGATCCCCCTCTCCAGAGCCCCAAACAGACTCCATATCTGGCCTCCCGATGAAGAACAGGAGGTGACGGCGGCTCTGTCTCGTGGATCGTGATAATTCTTTCTCCCTGATTTTTTTTCTGGAAAAATAGGATTTTATAGTCAGTTTCAGGGTCTGCGGGGCCACAAGGTGGCGACAACCCACCTGGGCGCGCCATGAGAGGGGGCACGCCCTGGTAGGTTGTGCCCACCCAGGTGCCCCTCTCCGGTAGGTCTTGGCTCCAGAAATTCTTGTTTATTGTATAAAACTCCTCGCAAAGTTTCATTCCATTCCGAGAACTTTTATTTCTGCACAAAAACAACACCATGGTAGTTCGGCTGAAAACAGTGTCTGTCCGGGGTTAGTTTCATTCAAATCATGCAAATTAGAGTCCAAAACAAGAGGAAAAGCGTTAGGAAAAGTAGAGACGTTGGAGAAGTATCACAACCCGACGTGTAAAAGGGGTTGTCAATCCCTTTCGGGTAGCGGCGCCCCAAGATGGGCAAACGGACGTGAGACAGTTGTAAATATTGATAGATTAAACGCCAAATAAAATAAATTGCAGCAAGGTATTTTTGTATTTTTTGGATTAAATAGATGTGAAAATAAAAGGCAAATAAAATAGGTCGCAAAGGCAAATATGAGAAAGACACCCGGGGGCCGTGGGTTTCACTAGTGGCTTCTCTTGAGAAAAATACCAAACGATGGGTAAACAAATTACTGTTGGGCAATTGATAGAACTTCAAATACTCATGACGATATCCAGGCAATGATCATTACATAGGCATCATGTCCAAGATTACTAGACCAACTCCTGCCTGCATCTACTACTATTACTCCACACATCGACCGCTATCCAACATGCATCTACTGTATTAAGTTCATGGAGAAACGGAGTAATGCAATGAGAATGGTGACATGATGTAGACAAGATCTATCTATGTAGAGATAGACCCCATTGTTTTATCCTTAGTAGCAACGATGCATACATGTCGGTTCCCCTTCTGTTACTGGGATCAAGCACCGTAAGAACGAACCCACTACAAAGCACCTCTTCCCATTGCAAGATAAATAGATCAAGTTGGTCAAACAAAACCCAAATATCGGAGAAGAAATACGAGGCTATAAGCAATCATGCATAAAAGAGATCAAAGAAACTCAAATAGTTTCATGGATATAAAAAGATAGATCTGATCATGAACTCGAAGTTCATCCGATCCCAATAAACACACCGCAAAAGAGTTACATCATATGGATCTCCAACAGACCATTGTATTGAGAATCAAAGAGAGTGAGGAAGCGATCTAGCTACTAACTACGGACCCAAAGGTCTACAAAGAACTACTCATGCATCATCAGAGAGGCACCAATGGAGGCGGTGAACCCCATCCGTGATGGTGTCTAGATTGGATCTAGTGGTTCTAGACTCTGCGGCGGCTGGAATTGATTTTTGCCGACTCCCCTAGGGTATCTGGAATATTGGGGTATTTATAGAGCAAAGAGGTGGTCTGGGGGCACCCGAGGTGGGCACAACCCACAAGGGCGCGCTTGGGCCTCCTGGCGTGCCCTGGTGGGTTGTGCTCTCCTCAGAGCACCCCCGAGGTGCAGCCAGGGCCCATTAGGTGTCTTTTGGTCCATAAAAAATCTCAGTTTCGTGGCATTTGGACTCCGTTTGGTATTGTTTTTCTGCGATGTAAAAAACATGCAAAAAATAGCTACTGGTACTTGGCACTATGTCAATAGGTTAGTACCAAAAAATGATATAAAATGATTATAAAACATCCAAGATTGATAATATAACAACATGGAACAATCAAAAATTATGGATACGTTGGAGACGTATCAATGCTAAAGCTTGGTAAAATACTCTTGCTCCTCGTTGTGTGCGTAATCCCCAGGATATGATCTATTAGTTCTCTGAAAATATTTCGCTGCCCATAAGAAACAAGCTACCTTGCCAGAAATATATAACTTTGTTCAAATTTAACAAGGGAGTCTCCCACAAGTTTGGGGGAGGCTTTGCCAATTACTTAATGCTTTGCCTGATCATCCTCTTAAGAAAGATGAAATACTTGATATCTTCTATAATGGACAAACTGATGCTTCTAGGGACTTCCTAGATAGTTGTGCTGGTCGTGTTTCCAGGGAACAAACTGTTGGACAAGCTGAAAAATTATTGAATAACAAATTGAAAAATTATGATAATTGGACTCTTCCTGAACCACCGTCTAAACCCACTCCGAAGAAGAGGGGTATATTATATCTGAGTCCTGAAGATATGCAAGAGGCAAAGAAATCTATGAAGGAAAAAGGTATTAAAGCCGAGGATATTAAAATTTTACCTCCTATTGAAGAAATACACGAACTTAATACACCACCACTACCTAAGGTGGTAGAGGTAAATTCTCTTATGAAGTTCAACGATAATGACAATCCTCACAATATGCACCCTAGCCAATGCCTTTATGAGTTTGAAAACTATATTAGAAAACAAGATCACTTCAATGCAAATGTTATGAAACAATTGAAATACAATTCTGACATGATTACTCGCTTGTGTGACTTGTTATTTAGAATCTCAAATGATGTTAGAGGTGTTGGAAAGCATGCTTCTATGGTTCAAACTCAGTTAGAACAAGTTGCTAAATCTCAAAGAGAGTTGCTTGATGAAATGAATAATAATATACATGACTTTGCTGTTAGAGTTGCAACTAGAGGAGGTAAAATGACTTAGGAACCACTTTATCCCGAGGGACACCCAAAAAGAATAGAACGGGATTCACAAAGGAACAATATCACTACACCTAGTCCTTCTAAAAAGAAAAAGGAAAAGAAAAATGATAGGACCTCACATGATCCTAGTGAACCTGAAATAGAGAAACCTCCTAACAATGATAATGAAACTTCTATCTCTGCTGCTAAAACTCAGTCTGGTAATGAACACTCACCTAGTGATAATGAAAAAGTTAATGCTGATGTTCATGAAAATACTCAACCAAATAATAAAGAACCAGACAATGATGTTGAGATAGAACCACCTATTGATCTTGATAACCCAGAACCTACAAATAAAAGGTATGACAAAAGAGACTTTGTTGCTAGAGAACACGGTAAAGAAAGAGAACCATGGGTTCAAAAACCAATGCCTTTTCCACCTAAGTCAACTAAAAAGAAGGATGGTGAAGAATTTGAACGCTTTGATGAAATGCTGAGGCTAGTCTTTTTGCGTACTCGCTTGACTGATATCTTGAAAATGCCTCCTTATGCAAAGTATATGAAAGACATCATCACTAATAAAAGAAAAATACCGGAAGCTGAAATCTCCACTATGCTTGCTAACTATACTTTTAAAGATGGAGTACCTAACAAACTTGGAGATCCGCGAATACCAACTATACCTTGCTCCATCAAAAAGAATTATGTGAAAACTACTTTGTGTGATTTAGGAGCTGGTGTTAGTGTTATGCCTTTCTCTTTAAATAAAAGACTTAATTTGAATAAACTCACACCTACTGAAATATCTTTGCAAATGGCTGATAAATCAACTGCCATACCTATCGGTATTTGTGAGGATGTGCCCATTGTTGTTGCTAATGTTACTATTTTGACTGACTTTGTTATACTTGAGATGCCCGAGGATGACAACATGTCGATTATCCTTGGTAGACCCTTCTTGAATACCGCAGGGGCTGTTATTGATTGCAATAAAAGCAAAGTCACTTTTCATATAACTGGTAATGAGCATACAGTGCACTTTCCAAAGAAACAATTCCAAGTGAATGGTATTAATGTTATTGAAAAATCTCTGACAATCACTATTAGAAGTTTTCAAATACCTCTACCTACTGTCAAAAAGAAATATGAGATGCTTATTGTTGGGGACATTCATATCCCCATTGAGGTAACTTAGTGATTTACGAAAGTTCTTCGGTTTTATGCTAATCGAAAGTGGTCGTTAATAAGATTTGATCAACCTTATTAATGGATCATTTTTTAGCGGTATGAAGTTGATGAATTTACTAAGCACTACCTTCTGTCCATACGTTTTGTTTTCTCTTTTTATTAGTTAAATAAAATAAAATGCCATGTTTTGCCGGTTTTCTGATTTTCCCGTGCAAAAAAATGACCCAAAAATGAAAGTTCTCAGAATGCCATGAAAATTTAATACTATTTTTTCTAAATATTTCTGAATTTTTGGTGCAAATAACATCAGAGGGAGGTGCACCAGGACACCTAGGCGCGCCCTGGTGGGTTGTGGTCCCCATGTGGGCCCCCTCACTTATCTCTTTACACGACATCATCACTTACCTACAGAAAAAATTCTCCATTGCCCTCTTTCCCGTGTTCTTGATCTCAAACCCGCGGATTTCAATCTCTTTGCTCGAAGCTCTGTTTCCGAAACTGTTTCGGGGGATTGGTGCTTGGTATGTGACTCCACCATTTGTCTAATTAGTTTTTGTTTTAGTGGTTTATATTTTGAATAATTAGCTACTCTTGGTGTTGGTGTAGATGAGCTTGTATGTTTAATTCTTAGTTCTAAGTAGTTTGAATGCTTGCTATGGCCTCTATGTATCCCTATGAGTGGTTGGTATCATTTTTGTGAAGTTTTGTTGAGAAATTTTTTGTGGGCTAATAAATTTCAGAATTTTTGTTAATATGAAAACTATGAATATCTTTAGGAAGTTTGGTTCCACGAAGAACTCCAAGGGTGTTATTGGGGAGTCATCTGACAGTTATCTCCATCCTCGGAGGTTGGCGGAGGTACGACTGTGCGAATGGCCGCACACCCCGTTCATGGAAGAGGCTGGAATCCTTCAGGAGTTCACACAATATGCTACTAATGCCGGCCTCACCGACTTCATTGTAGATGAGTGTGAACAACATCAAATCCTCACAAACATCTTTGTTCAAAGTTTTAGTTTGCTTTCTAGGAATAATCCTCTTGAAGTACAGTTTGATTTATATGCTGAAACCCATCAGATACCACTCACTGAATTTTGTAACATATGCATGATCCCTTCTGATGGGAGTTTAGTTGAGCTTAGGCTAGCAGAGTTTGAGGCCTTTTATCGTACTTTGACAGTGGGAGATGAGAGAGCAGTGTCAGCTATCACTGCCGTTGGCTTGCATTTTCCTGCTGTTCATTACTTTGCTCTTTTCATTGCATAATGCTTTCTTGCTAGAGAGAAGGTGGGTGCACTCAGTTCACCCGACCTTGCTGGTTTACCTCGTGCACTAGAGGGAGACAACACTTATAGCCTGGGAGCTATTGTGGCTCGTCGCCTTCACAGTAATAAGTCCAAGGGTAAAATACATGGTGGGATTTTTGCTACTCATCTGGCGGCTCACTTTAATGTTGAGATACACCATCATGATTACCATCTGACCAAGGTTTACCTAGACCGCGCAGCCATGGAACACCACCATTTTATTGCACAAGATTACCCTGACATCCCTATTCCTTATAACTTGGTTTTTAGCAATGAAACTCGTGATGTTATTCCACTGCCTGCTCCTGCTTTGTTTGATCCTGTTGCCAGGGGCGGATATAGGATTATGCCTGCGGACATCATCGCTTGCCGGAACGATCAGGCTGCTGCAGAGGAGGAGGAAGAGCCTCAGCAGTGGGATCAGTTGATACCCGCTCCTCAGTACCCCAACTACCACCCAGGCTTCTGATTGACTACCAAGTTAGGCCAAAATCCTAAGCTTGGGGGAGTACATGTTTCTCACCGACATTACATTAATGTCCACTTATTCCATCTGTCGGTGTTCACACTTTTTCATTGTATCATTCATGTTTAGATTTTATTTTTCTTGCTTTCTTCTTGTGTGTTTGAAAAACTATAGAAAAACCAAAAAATAGTTGTAGTTAGTTTACTTTCTATGTATGCTTAGCTGTAATATTAAAAAGAAAACCCAAAAAGATTTCCTTGTTCTTCTTTTGCTTGTTGGGAGCTTTCCTGTGTAAATAGTTTTTCTCATTTTTGCTTTTCCCTTTTATTTTCTTATTCAAGAAAACCAAAAATTCCAAAAATATTTCAGTGTGTTTCTCTGAAATTCTTTTCTTTTTTATTCGAGTTGTATCGAGGAGAAGACCACGACGAAAATGTTGAGTGGCTCTCATATGAATTACTGTTGAACTAATAAAGAGCCCATTTTATCTTGTCTTCTCCCGTTGAATAAAATCTTTGCAGATTCCAGCTTATTCCATGACACTCTTGCACTATTATTATTTTCATATCGTTCGGTCGTGCAAGTGAAAGGCAATAATGACGATATTCGATGAACTGGCCGTGGCAGAGAGATACTTGTATGAACTCGACTTGTTCTGTTTGTGTAAATATGTTTAACCTAGCATCCATGATTCAACCCATTATGATTAAACATGTTTGCAATGACAATTAGAGATTATAGTTTCTCATGGCATGCATAAGTAGCTGGGAGTGGATAATGATTTATCTTGGATATCAACATTGCGTTAACATGATTGTGATATAGTATGATGATATGGTATCCTCCTCTGAGTGTTCGAGTGGCTTGCCTTCACACATGTTCATGCATGTAGTTGAATCAAAACCAACATAGCCTCTATGATATTTATGTTCATGGTGTTCATATCCTAATCATGCTAGTGTCCAATGTTACTTATGCATAATGCATGTTCATGATCGTTGTTGCTCTCTAGCTGTCCGCTTCTCAATATAGTTGCTAGCCTTCACCTGTACTAAGTGGGAATTCTGCTTGTACATCAAAAACCTTAAACCCAAAGTTATTCCAGATGAGTCCACCATACCTACCTATATGCGGTATTACCCTGCCATCCTAAGTAAATTTGCATGTGCCACCTTTAAAAACTTCTAATAAATATCATTTTTGTGTGTGTGGATCATTCATGGAATGACATGAGGTGGTCGGTATCTTCCTGTTAAGCGGGTTATTCTCATGTAGAGTTTTTATTCACTCGCCATCGCACGAGAAAAGGGCGGTAATAGGGATGCCCAGTCCCAAACTACAAACAGAAAAAGCTTACAAATAATCAAACAAAAACTTCCAATGGAGTGAAAATCTTTACTTTTATTGCTTGGGAACCGCCACTAGCGTTCTTAGCATGGAAGATATTGATAACTGATAGTTGTGAAGTAAATGAGAAGGGTGCATGTCTCAAAATATCATTTGCCTCTGTTTTAAAAACTTGAGCTCTGGACCTCTACAAATCACCGCTTCCCTCTGCGAAGGGACTATCTATTTACTTTTATATTGTGTCCTCACCTTCTAAAACAAGCGCTAGAACCTGAGAGCACTGATGTCATGACTTATGCATTGTGTGTAGCTAATGTTGGGTGCATCATGACTGGATATTTTCTACCATGAATTACAATGTTTAGTCGCTTCTTGGACTTTGGAGGTGCTCTGCATTTATGTTTTGCGGTCTCAGAAAGGGCTGGTGAGATACCACTATTGTCAAATTATATCATGCTTGTTTTGACAACGTGTTGCTGTTTGAGATATCTTATTATTGCTCGCTAGCTGATTATGTCATTGATATGAGTTAATATAATCTTTAAGAGTTATTGTCGGCACAGTTAGTTATAATATTGGCTGAAAACCTGGGTGATGTTTAAGCTTATTTATGCAAACAAGAGCAAAATAGTTCGTAAAAGTTTTTTTTTTCAGTTTTAGTTTATCAACTGAATTTCTTGAGGTCAAGCAAAGGTTTAAGCTTGGGGGAGTTGATACGTCTCCAACGTATCTACTTTTCCTAATGCTTTTCCTCTTGTTTTGGACTCTAATTTGCATGATTTGAATGAAACTAACCCCAGACTGACGCTGTTTTCAGCAGAACTACCATGGTGTTGTTTTTGTGCAGAAATAAAATTTCTCGGAATGGAACGAAACTTTGCGAGGATTTTTTATACAATAAATAAGAATTTCTGGAGCCAAGATCCATCGGAGAGGGGCACCTGGGTGGGCACAACCCACCAGGGTGCGCCCCCTCTCCTAGCGCGCCCAGGTGGGTTGTCCCCACCTGGTGGCCCCGCAGACCCTAAAACCGATGCTATAAAATCCTATTTTTCCAAAAAAAAATCAAGGAGAAAGAATTATCGCGATCCACGAGACAGAGCCACCGTTACCTCCTGTTCTTCATCGGGAGGCCAGATCTGGAGTTTGTTTGGGGCTCCGGAGAGGGGGATCTTCGTTCTTGGTCATCACCAACCCTTCTCCATCGCCAATTTCATGATGCTCCCCACCGGGAGTGAGTAATTCCTTCGTAGGCTCGCTGGTCGGTGAGGAGTTGGATGAGATTCATCATGTAATCGAGTTACTTTTGTTAGGGCTTGATCCCTATTATCCACCATGTTCTAAGATTGATGTTGCTATGACTTTGCCATGCTTAATGCTTGTCACTTTGCGCCCGGATGCCATGATTTCAGACCTAAACCGTTTATGCAATCACCATTATATCCATGTTCTAGATCTGATCTTGCAAGTTATAGTCACCTACCGCGTGTTATGATCCGGCAACCCCGGAGTGACAATAGTCGGGACCACTCCCGGTGATGACGTAGTTTGAGGAGTTCATGTATTCACTATGTGTTAATGCTTTGTTCCGGTTCTCTATTAAAAGGAGGCCTTAATATCCCTTAGTTTCCAATAGGACCCCGCTGCCATGGGAGGGTAGGCCAAAAGATGTCATGCAAGTTCTTTCCATAAGCACGTATGACTATTTACGAAATACATGCCTAAATTATATTGATGAACTAGAGCTAGTGCCGTATCGCCCTAGGTTATAACTGTCTCATGATGAATATCATCCAACAAGTCACCGATCCAATGCCTACGAATTTATCCTATATTGTTCTTGCTAAGTTACTACTACTATCATCACTGTTACAGTTGCTACAAAATTACTGCTATCGCTGTTACAGTTACCATTGGTGCTGCTACTATTATCAAAACTATCATACTACTTTGCTACCGATCATGTTGCTGCAGATAATTAATCTCCAGGCGTGGTTGAATTGACAACTCAGCTACTAATACCTTCAAATATTCTTTGGATCCCCTTGTGTCGAATCTATAAATTTGGGTTGAATATTCTACCCTCGAAAATTGTTGCGATCTGATGTCTACTACACAACTTGTTCTTGTAGACTCGTCTTGGGCCTCCAAGCGCAGAGTTTGTAGGACAGTAGCAAATTTCCCTCAAGTGGATGACCTAAGGTTAATCAATCTGTGGGAGGCGTAGGATGAAGATAGTCTGTCTCAAACAACCCTGCAATCAAATAATAAAAAGTCTCTTGTGTCCCCAACACACCAAATACAATGGTAAACTATATAGGTGCACTAGTTCGGTGAAGAGATGATGATACAAGTGTAGTAATGACAGTAGATATTGATTTTTGTAATAGGAACAATAAAAAATAGCAAGGTAGCAATTGATAAAACAGAGCACAAATGGTATTGCAATGCCTGAAAATGAGGCCTAGGGTCCCTATTTTGTCTAGTGCAATCTCTCAACAATGCTAATATAATTGGATCATATAACCATCCCTCAAAGTGCCATGAAGATTCACTCCAAAGTTCCTATCTAGCGGAGAACATGTGAAGAAATTGTTTGTAGCTATTCTTTCCGATCGATCTATCCAAGAGTTCGTACTAAAATAACACCAAGTTATTCTTTCCGATCGATCTATCAAGAGTTCGTACTAAAATAACACTAAGTTATTCTTTCCGATCGATCTAGAGTTTGTACTAAAATAACACCAAAGCAAATTAAGATTTATAATGCTCAACCCAACACAAAGAACCTCAAAGAGTGCCCCAAGATTTCTACCGGAGAAACAAATACAAGAACATGCATCAACCCCTATGCATAGATTACACCAATGTCACCTCGGGAATCCGCGTGTTGAGTGCCAAAACATATATCAAGTGAATCAATATGATACCCCATTGTCACCACGAGTATTCATATGCAAGACATACATAAAGTTTTGTCAAATCCAAAAAGGTACTCAATCTGATAAAACGCAAAGGGAAAACTCAATTCATCACAAGATAGAGAGGGGAAAATACCATATGATCCGACTATATTAACAAGCCCGCGATACATCAAGATCGTGCCATCTCAAGAACACGAGAGAGAGAGATTAAACACATAGCTACTGGTGCAAACCCTCAGCCCCGAGGGTGGACTACTCCCTCCTCATCGTGGTGGCCGCCGGGATAATGAAGATGGCCACCGGATATGATTCCCCCCTCCGGTAGGGTGCCGGAAAGGGTCTAGATTGGTTTTCAGTGGCTGCAGAGCCTTGCGGCGGCAGAACTTCTGATCTAGGTTAACTTCTGATGGTTTCTCTATTTATAGGATTTTTTGTGTTGGTTTCATGCTAAGATGGGCCTCGAGGTGAGCACAACCCACCGGGGCAAGCCAGGCCCACCAGGCGCGCCCTGTTGGGTTGTGCCCTCCTCGTGGATCTTTTGGCCCTCCCATGAAGCTCCGGGGGTCTCTTTTGTTCCAAAAAAATCATCAAAAAGTTTCAGCTCATTTGGAGAACTTTCATTTCTGCACAAAAAACAACACCATGGTAGTTCTGCTGAAAATAGCGTCAGTCCGGGTTAGTTCCATGCAAATCATACCAAACCTATATAAAATTGTTGTAAACATGGCATGAATACTTCATAAATTATAGATACGTTGGAGACGTATGACGATCCCCTATATTTGTGGGTTATCAAACATCTTTATTCTTCCATTAACCTGAGTGCACCAAGTCTTGGACCATACGACTTAGGGATCGAGTCCATGTTTCACCGAATCGAATGCTGGTATGTGCAACTGCTACCTCTTGAGCTTGCGTTGGATTTCCCCGAAGAGGAAAGGATGATGCAGCAGAGTAGCGTAAGTATTTCCCTTAGTTTTTGAGAACCAAGGTATCAATCCAGTAGGAGGCCACGCTCAAGCCCCTTGTACCTGCACAAAACAATAGCTACTCGCAACCAACGCGATTAGGGGTTGTCAATCCCTTCACGGTCACTTACGAGAGTGAGATCTGATAGATATAATATTTTTGGTATAAAGATGCAAAGTGAAAAGTAAAAGGCAAAGTAAAAAAGCAAAGCAAAGCAAAATTAATGTGATGGAGATTAATATGATGAGAATAGACCCGGGGGCCATAGGTTTCACTAGTGGCTTCTCTTAAGAGCATAAGTATTCTACGGTGGGTGAACAAATTACTTTTGAGCAATTGACAGAATTGAGCATAGTTATGAGAATATCTAGGCATGATCATGTATATAGGCATCACGTCCGTGACAAGTAGACCGAAACGATTCTGCATCTACTACTATTACTCCACTCATCGACCGCTATCCAGCATGCATCTAGAGTATTAAGTTAAAAACAGAGTAATGCTTTAAGTAAGATGACATGATGTAGAGAGATAAATTCATGCAATATGAAATAAACCCCATCTTGTTATCCTCGATGGCAACGATACAATACGTGCCTTGCTGCCCCTTCTGTCACTGGGAAAGGACACCGCAAGATCGAACCCAAAGCTAAGCACTTCTCCCATGGCAAGAACTACCAATCTAGTTGGCCAAACCAAACGGATAATTCGAAGAGACTTGCAAAGATAACCAATCATACATAAAAGAATTCAGAGAAGATTCAAATATTATTCATAGATAGACTTGATCATAAACCCACAATTCATCGGTCTCAACAAACACACCGCAAAAAGAAGAAGATTACATCGAATAGATCTCCACGAGAGAGGGGGAGAACTTTGTATTGAGATCCAAAAAAAGAGAAGAAGCCATCTAGCTAATAACTATGGACCCGAAGGTCTGAGGTAAACTACTCACACTTCATCGGAGAGGCTATGATGATGTAGAAGCCCTCCGTGATGACGGCCCTCTCCGGCGGAGCTCCGGAACAGGCCCCAAGATGGGATCTCATGGATACAGAAAGTTGGGGCGGTGGAATTAGGTTTTTGGCTCCGTCCCTGTTCGTTTGGGGGTACGTAGGTATATATAAGAGGAAGAAGTACATCGGTGGAGCTTCGGTGGGCCCACGAGGGTGGGGGGCGCGCCTGGGGGTATAGGGCACGCCCCCTACCTCATGCCCACCTCGAAGCTTCCTTGGCGTAGGGTCCAAGTCTCCTGGGTCATATTCGGTGAGAAAATCACGTTCCCGAAGGTTTCATTCCGTTTGGACTCCGTTTGATATTCCGTTTCTTCGAAACACTGAAATAGGCAAAAACATCAATTCTGGGCTGGGCCTCCGGTTAATAGGTTAGTCCCAAAAATAATATAAAAGTGGAAAATAAAGCCCAATATAGTCCAAAACAGTAGTAATATAGCATGGAGCAATCAAAAATTATAGATACGTTGGAGGCGTATCAGGCATCCCCAAGCTTAATTACTGCTCGTCCTCGAGTAGGTAAATGATAAAAAGAGAATTTTTGATGCGGAGTGCTACTTGGCATAATTTCAATGCAAATCTTCTTAATTGTGATATGAATATTCAGATTCAAAAGATTCAAGACAAAAGTTTATATTGACATAAAAATAATAATACTTCAAGCATACTAACAAAGCAATTATGTCTTCGCAAAATAACATGGCCAAATAAAGTTATCCCTACAAAATCATATAGTCTGGCTATGCTCTATCTTCACCACACAAAGTATTTAAATCATGCACAACCCCGATGACAAGCCAAGCAATTGTTTCATACTCTAACTTTTTCAAAACTTTTTCAATCTTCTCGCAATACATGAGCGCGAGCCATGGATATATCACTATATGTGGAATAGAATGGTGGTTGTGGAGAAGACAAAAAGAGGGGAAGATAGTCTCACATCAACTAGGCGTGTCAACGGGATATGGAGATGCCCATTAATAGATATCAATGTGAGTGAGTAGGGATTGCCATGCAACGGATGCACTAGAGCTATAAGTATATGAAAGCTCATCAAAAGAAACTAAGTGGGTGTGCATCCAACTTGCTTGCTCACGAAGACCTAGGGCATTTTGAGAAAGCCCATCATTGGAATATACAAGCCAAGTTCTATAATGTAAAATTCCCACTAGTATATGAAAGTGACATAACGAGAGACTCTCTATCATGAAGATCATGGTGCTACTTTGAAGCACAAGTGTGGTAAAAGGATAGTAACATTGTCCCTTCTCTCTTTTTCTCTCATTTTTTTATTTTTTATTTGGGCCTTTTCTATTTTTTTATGGCCTCTTTTTTTTTTGTCTGGAGTCTCATCCTGACTTATGGGGGAATCATAGTCTCCATCATTATTTCCTCACTTTGGACAATGCTCTAAAAATGATGATCATCACACTTTTATTTTTCTTACAACTCAACAATTACAACTCGATACTTAGAACAAAATATGACTCTATATGAATGCCTCCGGCGGTGTACCGGGATATGCAATGAATCAAGAGTGACATGTATGTAAGAATTATGAACGGTGGCTTTGCCACAAATATGATGTCAACTACATGATCATGCTAGAAATATGACAATGATGGAGCGTGTCATAATAAACGGAACGGTGGAAAGTTGCATGGAAATATATCTCGGAATGGCTATGGAAATGCCATGATAGGTAGGTATGGTGGCTGTTTTTAGGAAGGTATATGGTAGGTGTATGATACCGGCGAAAAGTGTGCGGTATTAGAGAGGCTAGCAATGGTGGAAGGATGGGAAAAAGTGCATATAATCCATGGACTCAACATTAGTCATAAAGAACTCATATACTTATTGCAAAAATCGAGAAGTTATCAAAGCAAAGTATTATGCGCATGCTCCTAGGGGGATAGATTGGTAGGAAAAGACCATCGCTCGTCCCCGACCGCCACTCATAAGGAAGACAATCAATAAATAAATCATGCTCCGACTTCATCACATAACGGTTCACCATACGTGCATGCTACGGGAATCACAAACTTTAACACAAGTATTCTTTAAATTCACAAATACTCAACTAGCATGACTCTAATATTATCACCTCCATATCTCAAAACAATTATCATGCTTCAATCTTTTCTTAGTATTCAATGCACTCAAAAGAAAGTTTCACCAATCTTGAATACCAAGCATAATATTATTAAGCAAATTACCATGCTATTAAGAGACTCTCAAAATAATTTAAGTGAAGCATGAGAGATCAATAGTTTCTTTAAAACAAATCCACCACCGTGCTCTAAAAGATCTATGTGAAGCACATAGAGCAAAACTACATAGCTCAAAAGATATAAGTGAAGCACATAGAGCAAAATTATAACGCTCAAAAGATATAAGTGAAGCACATAGAGTATTCTATCAAATTTTAATTCATGTATGGCTCTCTCAAAAGGTGTGTACAGCAAGGAAGATTGTGGCATAATAAAACACAAAGACACAAATAATACAAGATGCTCCAAGCAAAACACATATCATGTTGGTGAATACAAATATAGCTCCAAGTAAATTACCGATGGAAGTGGACGAAAGAGGGGATGCCTTCCGGGGCATCCCCAAGCTTTGACTTTTTGGTGTCCTTGGATTATCTTGGGGGTTCCATGGGTATCCCCAAGCTTAGGATCTTGCCACTCCTTGTTCCATAATCCATCAAAAGAATTCACCCAAAACTTGAAAACTTCACAACACAAAACTCAATAGAAATCTCGTGAGCTCCGTTAGAGAAAGAAAACAAAAGACCACTTCAAGGTACTGTAATGAACTCATTATTTATTTATATTGGTGTTAAACCTACTGTATTCCAACTTATCTATGGATTATAAACTATTTTACTAGCCATAGATTCATCAAAACAAGCAAACAACACACGAAAAACAGAATCTGTCAAAAACAGAACAGTCTGTAGTAATCTGTAACTAACGCAAACTTATGGAACCCCAAAAATTCTAAAATAAATTGATGCCTGAGGAATTTATCTATTAATCATCTGAAAAAATAATTAACTAAATATCACTTTCCAAATAAAAATGGCAGCAATTCTCGTGAGCACTAAAGTTTCTGTTTTTTACAGCAAGTTCAACAAGACTTTCCCCAAGTCTTCCCAACGGCTCTACTTGGCACAAACACTAATTAAACACAAACAAAACAGAGGCTAAATAATTTATTTATTACTGAGCAGGAGCAAAAAGCAAGGAATAAAAAATAAAATTGGGTTGCCTCCCAACAAGCGCTATCGTTTAACGCCCCTAGCTAGGCATGAAAGCGAGGATAGATCTAGGTATTGCCATCTTTGGTAGGCAATCCACAAGTGTCTCTCATGATAGTTTCATATGGCAATTTTATTTTCTTTCTTGGAAAGTTTTCCATGCCCTTTTTAATGGAAATTGAGATCTAGTATTCCCTTCCTTCATATCAATAATCGCACCAACCGTTCTAAGGAAAGGTGTACCAAGAATAATAGGACAAGACGGATTGCAATCTACATCAAGAACAATGAAATCTATGGGCACATAATTCCTATTTGCAACAATAATAACATCATTAATTCTTCCCATAGGTTTCTTAATAGTGGAATCCGCAAGATGCAAGTTTAGAGAGCAATCATCAAAATCGCGGAAATCTAGCAAATCGCACAAAGTTTTGGGGATAGTGGAGACACTAGCACCCAAATCACACAAAGCGTAAAACTCATGATCTTTAATTTTAATTTTAATAGTTGGTTCCCACTCATCATAGAGTTTTCTAGGGATAGAAACTTTCAACTCAAGCTTTTCTTCATAAGATTGCATCAAGGCATCAACAATATGTTCGGTAAAAGCTTTCTTTCGACTATAAGCATGTGGAGAATTTAGCACGGAATGCAACAAGGAAATATAATCAATTAAAGAGAAACTTTCATAATTAAATTCCTTGAAATCCAATATAGTGGGTTAAGCAACATCTAGATTTTTATTTCTTTCAATCCCACTTTCATTAATTTCATCATAGAGATCTAAATACTCCGAATTTTTAGAACGCCTTCTAGGTAAAGGAAGATCATATTCAGTTTCATCAAGATTCATATTGCAAAACAAAGATTTGATAGGGGACACATCAATAACTTTTAGATCTTCATCTTGATTTTCATAGGAATTGGAACAACATGCTTTAATAAAGGCATCTTTGGAAGCACGCATCCTAGCGGTTCTTTCCTTGCACTCATCAATGGAAATTCTCATGGCTTTGAGAGACTCATTGATATCATGCTTAGGAGGAATAGATCTAAGCTTTAAAGAATCAACCTCAAGAGAAATTTTATCAACGTTCCTAGCCAAATCATCAACTTTAAGTAATTTCTCTTCAAGCAAAGCATTAAAATTCTTTTGTGAATTCATAAACTCTTTAACACTACTCTCAAATTAAGAGGGCATCTTATTATAATTTCCATAAGAGTTGTTGTAAGAATTTCCATAATTATTAGAAGGATTACTAGGATATGGCCTAGGATTAAAATTCCCTCTATACGCGTTGTTACCAAAATTATTCCTACCAACAAAATTCACATCCATAGATTCATTGTTATTCTCAATCAAAGTAGACAAAGGCATATCATTAGGATCAGAAGAAACACTTTTATTAGCAAATAATTTCATAAGTTCATCCATCTTTCCACTCAAAACATTGATTTCTTCTATCGCATGCACTTTTTTATTAGAAGATCTTTCAGTATGCCATTGAGAATAATTAACCATAATATTATCTAGGAGTTTAGTAGCATCTCCTAAAGTGATTTCCATAAAAGTGCCTCCCGCGGCCGAATCTAAAAGATTTCTAGAAGCAAAATTCAATCCGGCATAAATTTTTTGTATAATCATCCACAAGTTCAAACCATGAGTAGGGCAATTACGTATCATTAATTTCATTCTCTCCCAAGCTTGTGCAACATGTTCATGATCAAGTTGCTTAAAATTCATAATATCATTTCTAAGAGAGATGATCTTAGCGGGAGGAAAATACTTAGAGATAAAAGCATCTTTGCACTTGTTCCAAGAATCAATACTATTTTTAGGCAAAGACGAAAACCAAGCTTTAGCACAATCTCTAAGCGAAAAAGGAAATAGCTTCAATTTAACGACATCATTATCGACATGTTTTTTCTTTTGCATATCACATAAATCAACGAAGCTATTCAGATGAGTAGCGACATCTTCACTAGGAAGGCCGGTGAATTGATCTTTCATAACAAGATTCAACAAAGTAGTATTGATTTCACAAGATTCAGTATTGGCAAGAGGAGCGATCGGAGTGCTAAGGAAATCATTATTATTGGTATTGGTGAAGTCACACAATTTGGTAGTATCTTGAGCCATCGTGACAAACAAGCAATCCAACACACGAGCAAACAAAAAGGCAAGCGAGAAAAAGGCAAACGGAAAAGAGAGGCAGAGAAGGAGAAGGAGATTGGGAAAGAGAGGGCGAATAAAATGGCAAGGGTGAAGTGGGGGAGAGGAAAACGAGAGGCAAATGGCAACTAATGTAATGCGAGAGATAGGGATTGTGATGGGTACTTGGTATGTTGACTTTTTGCGCAGACTCCCCGGCAACGGTGCCAGAAATTCTTCATGCTACCTCTTGATCTTGCGTTGGATTTCCCCGAAGAGGAAAGGATGATGCAGCAGAGTAGCGTAAGTATTTCCCTCAGTTTTTGAGAACCAAGGTATCAATCCAGTAGGAGGCCACGCTCAAGTCCCTCGTACCTGCACAAAACAATAGCTACTCGCAACCAACGCGATTAGGGGTTGTCAATCCCTTCACGGTCACTTACGAGAGTGAGATCTGATAGATATAATATTTTTGGTATTTTTGGTATAAAGATGCAAAGTGAAAAGTAAAAGGCAAAGTAAAAAGAAAAGCAAAATTAAAGTGATGGAGATTGATATGATGAGAATAGACCCGGGGGCCATAGGTTTCACTAGTTGCTTCTCTCAAGAGCATAAGTATTCTACGGTGGGTGAACAAATTACTGTTGAGCAATTGAAAGAATTGAGCATAGTTATGAGAATATCTAGGCATGATCATGTATACAGGCATGACATCCGTGACAAGTAGACCGAAACAATTCTGCATCTACTACTATTACTCCACTCATCGACCGCTATCCAGCATGCATCTGGAGTATTAAGTTAAAAACAGAGTAATGCTTTAAGCAAGATGACATGATGTAGAGAGATAAATTCATGCAATATGAAATAAACCTCATCTTGTTATCCTCGATGGCAACGATACAATACATGCCTTGCTGCCCCTTCTGTCACTCGGAAAGGACACCGCAAGATCGAACCCAAAGCTAAGCACTTCTCCCATGGCAAGAACTACCAATCTAGTTGGCCAAACCAAACGGATAATTCGAAGAGACTTGCAAAGATAACCAATCATACGTAAAAGAATTCATAGAAGATTCAAATATTATTCATAGATAGACTTGATCATAAACCCACAATTCATCGGTCTCAATAAACACACCGCAAAAAGAAGAAGATTACATCGAATAGATCCCCACGAGAGAGGGGGAGAACTTTGTATTGAGATCCAAAAAAAGAGAAGAAGCCATCTAGCTAATAACTATGGACCCGAAGGTCTGAGGTAAACTACTCACACTTCATCGGAGAGGCTATGATGATGTAGAAGCCCTCCGTGATGACGGCCCTCTCCGGCAGAGCTCCGGAACAGGCCCCAAGATGGGATCTCATGGATACAGAAAGTTGCGGCGGTGGAATTAGGTTTTTGGTTCCGTCCCTGTTCGTTTGGGGGTACGTAGGTATATATAGGAGGAAGAAGTATGTCTGTGGAGCTTCGGTGGGCCCACGAGGGTGGGGGGTGCACCTGGGGGTATAGGGCGCGCCCCTACCTCGTGCCCACCTCGAAGCTTCCTTGGCATAGGGTTCAAGTCTCCTGGGTCATATTCGGTGAGAAAATCACGTTCCCGAAGGTTTCATTCCGTTTGGACTCCGTTTGATATTCCGTTTCTTCGAAACACTGAAATAGGCAAAAAAAACAGCAATTCTGGGCTGGGCCTCCGGTTAATAGGTTAGTCCCAAAAATAATATAAAAGTGGAAAATAAAGCCCAATATAGTCCAAAACAGTAGATAATATAGCATGGAGCAATCAAAAATTATAGATACGTTGGAGACGTATCATCAACCTTAAAACAGAAAAATGTAAAACAAGAAAGGCATTTGTATCTCTTTAAACAAAACACCCTGAAGAAGCATGTCAAATCACAAATCCCCATCCACCTTGCGAGGAATCCGGCATTGATGCTAGTAATTTCCAGTATATCACCATCACAAGAGTTGATAATCAACAACATTTCTTCTGACTTGGAACAAACTTGGCTTCATCAATATCTTGCTTCTTCTCCTTTGCAATAATTTTGTTCCTCGGAAGAAACTAGTAGTATCATGTCTGTTTTGTTTTGTTTTGTTTTGTTGGACTCTAGGTTTTTTTTTCTTTTTTCTTCTTTTCTTTTGCCTATGATGATGAAACCTTCTAGTCTAGATACAACATTATGGCCTTCCATCTTAACTAGCAGCAGCACTTGTAGTAGCAGTAGACACTAACTAGCCAATAATAATCACTACACCTATTATTGCATTCATCTCTCTTCTCTTATCTACAAAAGGAAAAAAATAACAGCAGCAACAACACAATAACAAGAATGAAATGATTCAAGAAAGCTAAGCTTCCTTAAAAGTGTCAAACTAAAATGAGTGCATCACCACCACATAATCATGCTAAATAGTAATCTCATCTCATCGGTGTTCATTCATGCTACACCTTGCTAGCTAGACAACAATCACTTAGATAGCCATGCCAAACAAGCAAACCAACCATAGTTTTTAGCACAACATAGTCGAGGGTCGCCGAGGGAAAAGAGGGTCGTCAAGTGGTCAAGGGGTCAAAAAAGGAGTCGAGGGTCTACGGCTCGAGGATTGAGGGGTCGAGGGGAAAAGGGGTCGAGTGGTCGAGGTTCGAGGGGAAAAGGAATCGAGGGTCTAGGGGTCGTGGATCGAGGTGTCGAGGGGTCGAGGGTCAAGGGGTCATGATGATGATACATACTTAAATATTTTATTATGTTTACGTTGTATTAATTTCGTTTACTCTTTGTCATTGCAGGTGTTGACAGATGTTGGGCGCAGGTCGAGAGCGCTCCGAGCCTCCTTCCTCGGCGCGTGCCGGGAGGGGTGCTATTATTCCACCCCCAGCACCTTCGGAGAGCGCTGGTAGACAACATGCAGACACCGGCAGGCGCTTCTTCTTTGGCCGGGAGAGGTCGGGGGAAGACGAAGAGGGGTGCAGCTAGAGGTGGACGTGGCGGCGGGAGAGGTAGGAAGGTTGCTGCACCTTCCTCGTCGCCACCCCCAACTGATTCTACGGACCACCGGAGTGCTCCATCTCAGGTGGACCCGTCTCAGACTCCGGTCCATGAGCCTCGGGCCTATGAGCCTTGGGTCGCCAAGCCTTCGTCCCACGAGACTTGGGCCCTAGAGTCTTCGTCCCACGAGACTCGGGTCCCAGAGTCTTTGTCCCACGAGACTCCGGTCCCAGACTATGGTGGCGAGCACACCTTTTTTGACGATAGCTATCGCGAGGGCGAGCTGGTTGAGGGTGGCAAGAAGGTCTACAAGCGTGGTGGTACGAAGCTCTAGGCCGTGCCGGCGACCCATGATCATAGGTGGTTGATTTAGTCTAACAGGGAGAAGTTAGTGCATTTACTCTTTTTTAACCTTTGTCCTTCATGTTTCTTCAAATTAATATCTAATGTGTTGGCCTTGTCATACTGCAGGGGTTGGAAATACGATAATGGTGTCTACAGGACCAACCAGGTCCTTGGTGTGCTTTGCCGGCACCACTTCCCGAGGTGGGTCACGTTGCCCGGTGAGGGTCGGGTTCCATAGCT
Source organism: Triticum urartu (assembly GCF_003073215.2). Lineage (NCBI taxonomy): Eukaryota > Viridiplantae > Streptophyta > Magnoliopsida > Poales > Poaceae > Triticum > Triticum urartu. The sequence continues at coordinate 395,539,827 of NC_053022.1, read as the reverse complement.
AGCACTGAGCTGGGAGTTGTATGTGGCTGCCTGATATGTCTCCAATGTATCTATAATTTTGATTGTTCCATACTGTTATACTATCAATCTTGGATGTTTTATAATCATTTTATATCCTTTTTGGTACTAACCTATTGACATAGTGCCAAGTGCCAGTTGCTGTTTTTTGCATGTTTTTTACATCACAGATAATCAATACCAAACGGAGTACAAACGCAGTGAAACTTTTTGTGGATTTTTTTGGGCCAGAAGACAACCAATGGGCCCAAGAAGAACCTAGGGACTGCTCCAAGGGGAGCACAACCCACCAGGGCGCGCCTGGGGGTCCAGGCGCGCCCTGGTGGGTTGTGCCCACCTCGGGTGCCCCCCGGACCGCCTCTTTACTCTATAAATACCCCAATATTCCAGAAACCCTAGGGAAGTCGACGAAAATCAATTCCAGCCACCGCAGAGTCGGGAACCACCAGATCCAATTTAGACACCATCACAGAGGGGCTGACCACTTCCATTGGTGCCCCTCTGATGATTCGTGAGTAATTCTTTGTAGACCATCGGGTCTGTAGTTAGTAGCTAGATTGCTTCCTCTCTCTCATTTGATTCTCAATACAATGGTCTCTTGGAGATCCATATGATGTAACTCTTTTGCGATGTGTTTGGGATCCGATGAACTTTAAGTTTATGATCAAATTTATCTCTTTTTATCCATGAAAATTATTTGAGTTTCTTTGATATCTTATATGCATGATTGCTTATAGCCTCGTATTTCTTCTCCGATATTTGGGTTTTGTTTGGCCAACTTGATTTATTTATCTTGCAATGGGAAGAGGTGCTTTGTAGTGAGTTCGATCTTATGGTGCTTGATCCCAGTGACAGAAGGGGAACCGACACGTATGTATCGTTGCTACTAAGGATAAAACTATGGGGTCTATTTCTACATAAATAGATCTTGTCTACATCATGTCATCGTTCTTATTGCATTACTCTGTTTTTCCATGAACTTAATACACTATGCATGCTGGATAGCGGTTAATGTGTGAAGTAATAGTAGTAGATGCAGGCAGGAGTCTGTGTACTAATCTTGGACGTGATGCCTATGTAATGATCATTGCCTGGATATCGTCATGAGTATTTGAAGTTCTATCAATTGCCCAACAGTAATTCGTTTACCACCATTTTCTATTTCTCTCGAGAGAAGCCACTAGTGAAACCTACGGCCCCTGGGTCTCTTCTTCATATTATTTGCCTTTGCGATCTATTTTCCTTTGCTTTTATTTTCAGATCTATTAAACCCAAAAATACAAAAATACCTTGCTGCAATTTATTCTTATTATTTTATTTGACGTTCGATCTATCAATCTACTACAATTTATCCACGTCGGTATGCCAATTTGAGGCACCTTTACCCGAAAGGGATTGACAACCCCTTTTACATGTCGGGTTGCGAGTATTTGTTATTTGTGCACAGGTGTCATTCATGTGTTGTTGCTTGGTCCTCCTACTGGTTCGATAACCTTGGTTTCATCACTAAGGTAAGACCTACCGTCGATGTGCTCCCTCATCCCTTCCTCTTTGGGGAAAAACCGACGTAGCTTCAAGCCGCTATCACTGCCCCGGCCCTGCCGGAGGAGAGGGTCGATGGTGTCTTGTGCGAGATGGTGGCGGACATTGTGATGCGATGGTTTTGGGTAATTTCTCCTTTATAGAATTAAAAATCAACAGTACCTAGTGATTGTACTAATCAGTGTTGTCTTGTTCGATTGCAAACCTTCTACAGGTGTCTTGAGGAACACGCGGCGGACGCGGCTATGGTTCTCGAAGCCGAGTGCAAGCGCCTACTTTAGAACTTACGACATGAGGCTAGGGTGGAGGCTGTTAGAGACTACTACGCCTCGACTAACATTAGGAGGGCCAAGAAGAAGTGCCATGCCAAATATCTGAGTAATGAGAAGTACATGAAGGTAATTACCTATTCTTAAGGCCTTGTACTTAGTTTCCTTGATTTCGAAATTTCTCTTTGCCTAACTTAGGTGCCCCCGAGATGGTGTGCGAATAGGATGGACTGTTGGGAGGTGTTGGTGGATGAGTGGTGCTCTCCCCAATGGCTAGCCGTCCACAACAAGGCCATGGATAAGCGTGCCCAAATGCAAGGTGTGCCACACCATCAAGGGAGCTAAAACATGTTTGAGTACGGGGATCACTGGGTATGTGGTTTGAGTCCTTAACGATTCATGCAATTTCATTCTTCATGCTAGCTTGAGCCCTTAACTAATATTTTGTTCCTCTCTTTTAGGCGAAACAGAACAAGAAGGACATGCCACCGCTGTACGACCTCTATGCCATGGCCCATACTGCCCCGTACAAGAAGGCCAAGGCATTCTATAAGGATGAACTCAATCATCCAGAGAGCTTCACCAACATCTCCTCCCACAACAAGCTTGTGAGGTACAGAGACGTTGGGAAGACGAGGAAAGGGGAGGACTTCAACCCAAGCCAGAGTCCTTTTGATCTAGAGATCATGATGCTATCTGGTGACGAGAGGTACCATGGCTCGGTAGCCATTGCGGATGGACTCATACATTGTCCTAGAACTCTCTGGGAGATCAAGAAGCGCCAGACGAGCTCCGATCCTAAGATACCGCCTCGTCCACGGCCAATGGAGCTCGCTATCGAGGCTAGGGCCCAGGAGCTTCTGGCGGAGGCAAACATGCAGGCTAAGTAGAGGGAGAGGGAGTTGGAGGAGAGGACAACTAGTCTGTTGGAGGCGGAGAGGAACCGGAACGACGCGTCTCACCGGGCCCTATACGAGCTCCTCGTGGTAAGTTTCTCCTTCATATTAGCCAAATCACGCATGTAATGTTCGTTTCATTATTAACTAATATGACTGACTTATGAAAACAAAATGTGCAGTCCGTGTGCGAGAAAAACGGTCAGACCCCTCCACCGATGCCCCAGATTGGTATAGCGGACACGGCGAGTTTCATTTGAATGGTCATTAGTTACTAGTATTCACATTTCAGTTGCATCATGCTAACAAGACATTGCAAATGATCTTTGGTGCAGCATGCCTCCCGACAAGCATCGACCGATCCTTCTCCGCCTCGCATTGGTGCAACCCCGACCCCGACCGGTCCTTTTCCGTCTAGCACTAGGGCAAACCCGACCGGTCCTTCACCTCCGTGATGATGGTAAGTTTTCCCAAGTGTTTTGCTTAACAAATGCATACTTAGCTTAAGAAATGACCTACTTAGCTCCAAAATTACTTATACTTAGCTTATTTTCCTCGAAAATGACATAATAACCTTACTTAGCTCCAAAATGACATATTTTCCCTAGGATAGCTATAAATTGAGCTATACATAGCATTTTTTCCTCCAAAATGACTTGATATGCTTAGTTAGCTAAAAAATGGCATAACTACCTAGGATAGCTCAATAATGATCTATGCTTAGCTTAGCTAGTTCATTTATGACATAATTAGCTCACTTGGGTAAAAAATGGCATAATAAACTAAGTTTAGCCGATCCAACAAGTATGATGGATTTAAAGTGCCTCTTATCACTGACAGCCAGGCCAAGACATCAAAAGTTAAACCTATGATCATCCCCTATGTGGCATCTACCGTGGTTATCACTGAGCTGTCTGAGGATCAGGATGCTGATGTGCCACCACCACTGTTAATCTCGGAGATTCAGGCGATTGGCTCTCACCAGCGTGCAATCCCTCCTGAAGAGCGTACTAAAAAATGCTCCTAGGTGAGCAAGCGGGTGGTCCCTCTAATGCTTAAGTTTTACTGCTTTTCTTTTTATCTTGTAATGGTACTACTTTCAAATTGGAACGTCCTCTGTTGGAACATCCGGGGCCTAAACTCCAATCCTAAGCTTTTGGCTCTTTCGAACACTATTTCATCTAGTGGCTGTGCTGTGATTTGCTTGCAAGAAACTAAAAAGCCCTCCTTTGATAATATGTTCCATAAATCTTGTTGTCCTAGAAGGTTTGATAAATTTGCTTACATACCCTCTCGAGGGGCTTCTGGAGGTATTGTGACCATATGGAACAGCTCCATCTTTACTGGTACAGTTATTATTGCAGAAGAATTTTCACTGGTTATCAAATTCAAATCTACTCAGTCAGCCCAAGAATGGACTCTTGTGAATATCTATGGGCCTTGTCAAGGCGATTTACGTGTGGATTATACAAACTGGCTTTTAAATCTAAATATCCCCACTACTGAAGATTGGCTACTCATTGGTGACTTCAATTATATTCGAAGCCCTACAAATCGTAATAAACCAGGAGGTAACATTAATGACATGATCACGTTCAATGATTTCATTAGATCTCAAAGCCTCATTGAACTTCCAATAAAAGGCAGAGCATATACTTGGAGTAATATGCAGGATGAGACCTTGTTAGAACAACTTGATTGGTTCCTCACCTCTAATAACTGGACTCTTTCATACCCAAACACCATGGTTAAACCCCTAGGAAAACCTGTTTCCGATCACATTCCTTGTGTCATCACCATTGAAACATCTATACCAAAAAGTAACTTGTTCAGGTTTGAATCTTTCTGGGTGCAACATCCTGGGTTTATGGAATTGGTCTCTGATGTTTGGACTAGACCAGTTAACTCTACTAATGCTGCCACAATTCTCTGCTGAAAATTCAAAATGCTAAGATACGAACTCAAGCACTGGAGTAAACATATTTCGAAGCTTACCACTGCCATACAGAATTCTAACTCCACCTTGGCAGATCTTGATGCTAGAGAAAACAAAAGATCATTAACTATACCAGAAAGCAATTTTAGGAAAATCCTGAAGAAGCACATCCTTCGGTTATTAAATTACCAGAAACAATATTGGAAGAAGCACTGTACTATCCGTTGGGTTAAATTTGGGGATGAAGACCCAAAATTCCTTAAAGCACTTGCATCCGAGAGATATAGAAGAAATGCAATCACTTCTCTTCGGCTTGATAATGGTACAACTGTGAAAGACCATGCAGGAAAGGAGGCCCTAATTTATCGCACATACAAAGAAAGGCTTGGGACCTATTGTAATTACCAAATGAAATTCGATCTTCCCAATATCATCAAAAGAAGAGAAGATTTGGATCAACTCACAGCACCTTTTTCAAGGCAAGAAATTGACGATGTCATAAAAGAAATGCCAGCTGATAGAGTGCCTAGACCGGATGGTTTCACGGGACATTTCATTAAATCTTGCTAGCACATCATTAAGGAAGACTTCTATAGGTTGTGTGATCAGTTCCATGAAGAGAATCTAAATTTGGAAAGCATCAATGAAGGCTTCATCACTCTCATACCTAAGGTTTCTTCACCTAAAATAGTAAATGACTTTCGGCCTATCACTCTTTTAAATTGCTGTCTCAAAGTGATAACTAAGCTTCTTGCCAACCGTCTACAAAAGATCATTCTAAAAATAGTTGATCGCAATCAATATGGTTTCATTAAGCGAAGAACTATACAAGACTGTCTCGCTTGGGCCTTTGAGTATATCCACCAGTGTCAAACCTCGAAGCAAAAAATCGTACTTCTCAAGCTTGATTTCGCTAAAGCCTTTGATACAATACAACACGGGGCTATGCTTCAAATTATGAAACATATGGGATTCAACGACAAATGGCTGTCTTGGATCAAAAACATATTCTCCACTGGGAAATCCTCGGTACTTCTTAATGGTGTCCCAGGAAAACAGTTTGTTTGCAAAAGTGGTGTCCGACAAGGAGACCCCCTGTCCCCCCTTCTCTTTGTCATCGCCACAGATCTGCTTCAAGCTGCCATTAATGACGCGTTCCGACAGGGGAAGATCAGCCTGCCTTTTGATAGGCAGGGTCAGCATGATTACCCGGTTATTCAATACGCCGACGACACAATAATTATCATGCCGGCATGCCCCAACCAAGCACGCGCTATGAAAGGGATCCTCAATGATTTTGCCATCTCCATTGGACTCAAAATAAACTTTCATAAATCAACACTTATACCAATAAACTGTGATGATGATCTTACAAGTGAGCTAGCTGGTATTTTTGAATGTAAGATTGGAAACATGCCTTTCACCTACCTTGGTCTGCCCCTTGGCACTAATAAACCCTCCATTCAAGACCTAATGCCAGTGGTGTGCTCTGTTGAACGAAGAATGACTTCTACTTTGGCGATGATGTCGTACGGAGCAAAGCTATCTTTGGTAAACACAGTCATCACCTCACTTATCATCTTCGCCTTATGCACGTTGAAGTTTCCCCCCCAAAATTTTGGAGCTACTTGATAAGATCCGTCGGAAATGCCTCTGGACTAAGAAAACTGAGAAAGGGGAGAAATGCAACTCCTTGGTTGCCTGGGATAGGATTTGTCGCCCAATAGATAGTGGAGGTCTTGGGATCATCAACTTAAAGATCCAAAGTAACGCCCTCCTACTCAAATACTTGCACAAATTTTACAACCATCATGACCTACCTTGGGTTGACCTCATTTGGTCTACTTACTACTCTGACAAGATACCACATGCTTCCGACCCTTGTGGTTCGTTTTGGTGGCGAGATGTTCTTAAATTAACTCCAATCTATCGTGGCATATCCAAAGTGGAGGTTTTCCGTGGCGACAAAGTACTCATGTGGAAGGACCTATAGCTTGAAGATATCTTATCTGACTCACACCCAAGGGCCTTCTCCTTTGCTCGAAATGAAGATATATCTGTGCAATAGTTTCTCACTATCACCTCCCTCGATGAGGCGTTCCACCTTCCTTTATCCATGCAAGCGCATGATGAGGTCAGAAATATTCAACACCTTGTTGCCCACGACACCTTGGACAATGGGCTCAACATAAAAGATGTTTGGTCTTATATCTGGGGGAGAACTGAATACACTGCTAGAAGGTTCTATAAGTTCTGCTTCAGAAATATCAAAGATCACAAAACGTACCATTGGTTGTGGAAATCCAAAGTTACAGTCAAGATCAAAGTATTTGGCTGGCTTCTCCTCTCCGATCGCCTCAATACTAGAGACATGCTCAAGCGAAGGCATTATAATGTTGGAGACGATTTACGCTGCCTCCTTTGTGGTCATGCCCAAGAAGATGTTGATCACATGATCCTCAACTGTCCATTTAGTAAACAGTGCTGGTCCATACTTGGGATGAATCAAGAACAACATAGCACGCGACTACCCTGGTTGGAAACGGCCAAGAAAAACTGGAATAAACCTATGTTCATGGAGGCATTCCTTCAGGCATCTTGGAGTATTTGGAAGGAGAGGAATGACAAATTATTCAGACAAATCAACCCCTCCTACAACTCTTGGCTACTAAGATGTAAAACAGACTTTGGTCTTCTTCAATATAGGGTCAAAGAAAATATGAAGGACTTCATTTTCCTTTTATTAGACTCCCTTCCTTCCGACTAGTCTGCTTTTGTTAGTCTTGCCACCCCTTGCCACAAAGTGGTCAGGGTTGCCCCTTGTAAACACCTTGTACAATGTAATGTAAATGTTTGAAAGGTAATATATTTCACAGTGGGAGCCTCTCCCACTGTCACAGGTTTCAAAAGAAAAGAAAATGACATAATAACCTTACTTAGCTCCAAACTGACGTACTTTACCTAGGATAGCTTAATATGACCTATACTTAGCATTTTTCCCTCCAAAATGACAAAATATGCTTAGTTAGCTCAAAAATGGCATAACTACCTAGGTTAGTTCAAAATGAGCTATACATAGCTTCTTTAGTTCATTTATGACATACTTAGCATACTTAGGTAAAAAATGGCATGATAACCTTGGTTTTGCTCCAAAATGACATAGACTTAGCTTATTTTCCTCCAAAATGACAAAATAACCTTACTAAGTCATGTCGCTTGAAGCTACGTTGGTATTTCCCCAGAGAGGAAGGAATGATGCAGCACATCGGCGGTAGGTATTTCCCTCTGTGATGAAACCAAGGTTGTCGAACCAATAGGAGAACCAAGCAACACAACGTAAACAGCCCCTGCACACAGATAACAAATCCTCGCAACCGCACGTGTTAAAGGGGTTGTCAATCCCTTCCGGGTACGGCGCCTCAAGATAGGCAAACAGACGTGAGATAAAATTGTAGTAGATTGATAGATCGAACGCCAAATACAATAAATAACAATAAATTGCAGCAAGGTATTTTTGTATTTTTGGTTTAATAGATCTGAAAATAAAAGCAAAGGAAAAATAGATCGCAAAGGAAAATATATGAGAAAGAGACCCGGGGGCCATAGGTTTCACTAGTGGCTTCTCTCGAGAAAAATAGCAAATGGTGGGTGAACAAATTAGTGTTGGGAAATTGATAGAACTTCAAATAATCATGACGATATCCAGGCAATGATCATTATATAGGCATCACGTCCAAGATTAGTAGACCGACTCCTGCCTGCATCTACTACTATTACTCCACACATCGAACGCTATCCAGCATGCATCTAGTGTATTAAATTCATGGAGAAACGGAGTAATGCAATCAGAATGATGACATGATGTAGACAAGATCTATCTATGTAGAGATAGACCCCATTGTTTTATCCTTAGTAGCAACGATGCATACATGTCGGTTCCCCTTCTGTTACTGGGATCAAGCACCGTAAGAACGAACCCACTACAAAGCACCTCTTCCCATTGCAAGATAAATAGATCAAGTTGGTCAAACAAAACCCAAATATCGGAGAAGAAGTACGAGGCTATAAGCAATCATGCATAAAAGATATCAAAGAAACTCAAATACTTTCATGGATATAAAAAGAAAGATCTGATCATAAACTCAAAGTTCATCGATCCCAACAAACACACCCAGGGGCGGAGCTACGGGGGGACGAGCGGGGGCCACGCCCCCCAACGGCTGCGTCGTATGTTAAGTGCCTTGATCTACGTAAGGAGATTATAATCTCGGTCAAATAGATTTTCGACTAACTGCCCCCCCCTAACCGTGCGTCAAGGCTTGAAGCCCGGAACCTTGCAAGTTAAAGCCCATCTCTATCTTTTGGTTAGCCCACACTAGTAGGAAAGCCCACCAGACCACGATCGATCCAGGGCATCCTCCATTGATCGCATCCTTCATCGATCGCTTCGGCGGCGGTGACGAACGCACGCACGCTGCCTGCGTAGCCGCCAAGGGAAGTTCGACAAGGGCATCTACACAACGGATCAGCGCTGCGGTGAGTCTCGTTGAATCCTTCGCAGATTGATACTGTGATGAACTAATCCGCACATGTCTCGAGAAGTCCAGAAACTTCTTGCTTAGATGACATTAATTAGGGTTGCAATTTCTTGATTTGTTCTCAAAAATAGGTAGTACCCAAAATTAGGCATGCACTAATTCTATCATCTGGGTTTGTATGTCAGTCCAATTAGAAATCAATATACTCGTTCGCATACATGAGAGCTTAAATGTGAAATTAGTTCATATACAAACAACCGATCGAATATTTTGGCATGACTAAAATTTACACAACAAACTAATGCGAAAAACTAATACATTTTTCTAGTTACAAAATACATATAATCTGGTGTTCCTGTCTGTATGGTCACTGTCAGAAAAAAAACTTTATATAGGTTCATTGTCTTCTTCACCCCCCTATGGTCAAATCCTGGCTCCGCCCCTGAACACACCGCAAAAGAGTTACATCATATGGTGTTTTATAATTATTGTATAGTCATTTTATATCATTTTTTGGTACTAACCTATTGACATAGTGCCAAGTGCCAGTTGCTGTTTTTTCCATGTTTTTTACATCACAGAAAATCTATATCAAACAGAGTCCAAATGCCACGAAACTTTATGGAGATTTTTTATGGACCAGAAGGAACATAATGGGCCCTGGCTGCGCCTGGGGTGCTCCGAGGAGAGCACAACCCACCTAGGCACGCTAGGAGGCCCAGGCACGCCCTGGTGGGTTGTGCCCACCTCGGGTGCCCCCCGGACCGCCTCTTTGCTCTATAAATACCCCAATATTCCCAAATCCCTAGGGGAGTCGACGAAATATTGATCCAGCCACCGTAGAGTTCAGAACCACCAGATCCAATCTAGACACCATCCCGGATGAGGTTCACCACCTCCATTGGTGCCTCTCCGATGATGCGTGAGTAGTTCTTTGTAGACCTTCGGGTCTGTAGTTAGTAGCTAGATGGCTTCCTCTCTCTCTCTTGATTCTCAATACAATGGTCTCTTGGAGATCCATATGATGTAACCCATTTTTGAAGTGTGTTTGTTGGGATCCAATGAACTTTGAGTTTATGATCATTTTATTGTTCTTATTGCATTATTCTGTTTCTCCATGAACTTAATTCATGCTGGATAGCGGTCGATGTGTGGAGTAATAGTAGTAGATGCAGGCAAGAGTCAGTCTACTAACATTGGACATGATGCCTATGTAATGATCATTACCTGGATATCGTCATGAGTATTTGAAGTTCTATTAATTGCCCAACAGTAATTTGTTCATCCACCATTTGCTATTTTCCTCGACAGAAGCCACTAGTGAAACCTACGGCCCCTGGGTATCTTTCTCATATATTTGCCTTTGCGATATACTTTTCCTTTGCATTTATTTATAGATCTATTAAACCAAAAACCCAAAAATACCTTGCTGCAATTTATCCTTATTTATTTTATTTCGCGTTCAATCTATCAATCTACTACAAATTTACCTCACGTACGTTTGCCTATCTTGAGGCGCCGTACCCAGGAAGGGATTAACAACCCCTTTAACACGTCGGGTTGCGAGAAGTTGTTATATGTGTGCAGGTGCTGTTTACATTGTGTTGCATGGTTCTCCTATCGGTTCGATAACCATGGTTTCACATCTGAGGGAAATACATACCGCCGTTGTGCTGCAACATCCCATCCTCTTTGGGGAAATACCGACATAGCTTGAAGCAACATCAGCCTCTACTAGACTAGCTCGTTGATCAAAGATGGTTAAGGTTTCCTAACCATGGAGACGTGTTGTCATTTTACAATGGGATCACATCATTAGGAGAATGATGTGATGGCAAGACCCATCCGTTAGCTTAGCATAATGATCGTTCAATTTATTTCTATTGCTTTCTTCATGTCAAATACATATTCCTTTGACTATACGATTATGCAACTCCCGGATACCGGAGGAATGCCTTGTGTGCTATAAAATGTCACAATGTAACTAGGTGATCACAAAAATTTTCTATAGGTATCTCCGAACGTGTCTGTTGAATTGGCATAGATCGAGATTAGTATTTGTCACTCCGAGTATCGGAGAGGTATCTCTGGGCCCTCTCGGTACTACACATCATAAGCTTGCAAGCAAACGACTAAGGAGTTAGTCACAAGATGATGTATTATGGAACAAGTAAAGAGACTTGCCGATAATGAGATTGAACTAGGTATGAAGATACTGACGATCGAATCTCAGGTAAGTGACATACCGATGGACAAAGGGAATTATGTATGTTGTCATAACAGTTCGACCGATAAATATCTACGTAGAATATTTAGGAGCCAACATGAGCATCCAGGTTCCGCTATTGGTTATTGACCGGAGAGGTGTCTCGGTCATGTCTACATAGTTCTCGAACCCGTAGGGTCCGCACGCTTAATGTTCGATGGCGATATATTATTATATTAGTTATGTGATTTGGTGACTGAATGTCGTTAGGAGTCCCAGATGAGATCACGTACATGATGAGGAGTCTCGAAATGGTTGATAGGTAAATATTGATATATAGGATGATGGTATTCGGACACCGGAAGTGTTGCGGAGGGTACCGGGTACATATCGGGTCACCGGAAGGGGTTCCAGGCACCCCCGGCAAAAACATATGGGCCTTATGGGCCAAGAGGGGAAACGCACCAGCCACATGGGGCTGGTGCGCCCCCCATATGGTCCGGCCAAGGTGGAGAAGGATAGGAAAGAAAGGGAATATGATTCCCCCTTCCTTCCCCCTCCCCCCTCTTTCCTTCCCCCTCCGATATATATGGCAGGGAGCGTGGCTGGGGAAGAGCCCAAGTAGGATTCGATCCTACTTGTGGCACCTCCTGGCCTGTCCCCTCCCCCTCCCACCTATATATATGTGGGGGCACCCCTAGCACACACCAAACAATTGCCTAGCCGTGAGGGGCGCCCCCCTCCACCATTTACTTCCTCGGTCATATTTTCATAGTTCTTAGGCAAAGCCCTACGTAGATATCTTCACCGTCACTGTCACCATGCCGGCGTGCTAACAGAACTCATCTACTACCTCGACATCTTTCCGGATCATGAAGGCGAGGGACGTCACCGAGCTGAACGTGTGCAGAACTTGGAGGTGTCGTACGTTCGGTACTCGATCGGTGGATCGCGAAGAAAGTTCGACTACATCAACCACGTTGTGAGACGCTTCTGCTTATGGTCTATGAGGGTACATAGACACACTCTCCCCCCTCATTGCTATGCATCTCCATGGATAGATCATTGCGTGTGCGTAGAATTTTTTTGTTTTTCCATGCAACGATTCCCAACAGTGGCATCAGAGCTAGGTCTATGTGTAGATGATATGCACGAGTAGAACACAAAGAGTTGTGGTCGGTGATAGTCATACTGCTTACCACCAACATCTTATTTTGGTTCGGCGGTATTGTAAGATGAAGCGGCCCGAACCAACCTTACATGTCCATGTACATGAGACCGGTTCCACCGACAGACATGCAACTAGTTTTGCATAAAGGTGGCTGGCAGGTGTCTGTTTCTCCTACTTTAGTTGAATCAATTTGACTGCGGCCGGGCCTTGAAGAAGGTTAAAACAACAAACTTGACGAAACACCATTGTGGTTTTGTGCATAGGTAAGAACAGTTCGTGCTAGAAGCCTGTAGCAGCCATGTAAAACTTGCAAGAACAAAGAAGAGGATGTCTAACTTGTTTTTGCAGGGTATGTTGTGATGTGATATGCTCAAGACATGATGTGATATACGTTATTTTATGAGATGATCATGTTTTGTAAGTTATGAGGCAACCGGCAGGAGCCTTATGGTTGTCTCTTTATTGTATGAAATGCATACGTCATGTAATTGCTTTACTTTATCGCTATGAGTTAGCAATAGTTGTAGAAGCAATAGTTGGCGAGACGACCACGCACTACTAGAATCAGGATCTTTGTCGTTAGCCAGCTCGTTGCCGTCTGCTAGCTGACGACAAAGAAGGTCTTTGCCATCAGCTTACAGAGAGCTAACAGCAAAGATAGAGCGGACATCAAAGAAGGTGTTTGCCGTTAGCCTGCTCTTTGCCGTCTGCTAGCTAACGTCATAGAAGCTTTGCCGTCTGCTAGCAGACGGCAAAGAGGGTCGGTGGCAGACTAACAAGAACGTCCTAATGGCCATGCTACCTCTTGAGCTTGCGTCGGTTTTTCCCTTGAAGAGGAAAGGTTGATACAGCAAAGTAGAGTAACTATTTCCCTCAGTTTTGTGAACCAAGGTATCAATCGAGTAGGAGAAAATGCAACAAGCCACCGAATACCTGCACAAACAAACACCAACCTTGCACCCAACGCGATAAAGGGGTTATCAATCCCTTCACAATTATTTGCACGCGAGATCTGATAGAGATGGATAAACGGTAAAGTAATATTTTTGGTATTTTTAGTTTATGGAACAGAAAGTAAAAGATTGCAAAGAAAGTAAATAGGAAACTAGAATTGTAGATCGGAAACTTATATGATGGAAAATAGACCCGGGTGATACGTCTCCAACGTATCTATAATTTTTGATTGTTCCATGCTATTATATTATCAACCTTGGATGTTTTATATGCATTTATATGATATTTTATATGATTTTTGGGACTAACCTATTAACCTAGAGCCCAGTGCCAGTTTTTGTTTTTTCCTTGTTTTTGAGTATCGCAGAAAAGGAAAACCAAACGGAGTCCAATTGATCTAAAATTTCATGGAGATCATTTTTGGATCAGAAGAAGCCCACGGAGTATCGGAGATGGGCCAGAAGAGTCCCGAGGCCACCACGAGGGTGGGGGCGCGCCCTACCCCTGGACGTGCCCCCTACCTCGTGGCCGCCTCGGGGACCCCCCTGACTTGTTCCCGACTCCAACACCTCTTATATATACCCAAACTTCCAGAAAGAAACCTAGATCGGGAGTTCCACCGCCGCAAGCCTCTGTAGCCAGAGAAAACCAATCTAGACCCATTCTGGACCCATTCCGGCACCCTGCCGAAGGGGGGAATCCCTCTCCGGTGGCCATCTTCATCATCCCGGCGCTCTCCATGACGAGGAGGGAGTAGTTCACCCTCGGGGCTGAGGGTATGTACCAGTAGCTATGTGTTTGATCTCTCTCTCTCTCTCTCGTGTTCTTGATTCGACACGATCTTGATGTATCACGAGCTTTGCTATTATAGTTAGATCTTATGATGTTTCTCCCCCTCTACTCTCTTGTGATGAATTGAGTTTTCCCTTTGAAGTTATCTTATCGGATTGAGTCTTTAAGGATTTGAGAACACTTGATGTATGTCTTGCATGTGCTTATCTGTGGTGATAATGGGATATCACATGATCCACTTGATGTATGTTTTGGTGATCAACTTGCGACTTCCGTGACCTCGTGAACTTATGCATATGGGTTGGCGCACGTTTTCGTCTTGACTCTTCGGTAGAAACTTTGGGGCACTCTTTGAAGTTCTTTGTGTTGGTTGAATAGATGAATCAGAGATTGTGTGATGCATATCGTATAATCATACCCACGGATACTTGAGGTGACATTGGAGTATCTAGGTGACATTAGGGTTTTGGTTGATTTGTGTCTTAAGGTGTTATTCTAGTATGAACTCTAGGATAGATTGAACGGAAATAATATCTTCATGTTATTTTACTACGGACTCTTGAATAGATCGACCAGAAAGAATAACTTTGAGGTGGTTTCGTACCCTACAATAATCTCTTCGTCTGTTCTCCGCTATTAGTGACTTTGGAGTGACTCTTTGTTGCATCTTGAGGGACAGTTATATGATCTAATTATGTTATTATTGTTGAGAGAACTTGCACTAGTGAAAGTATGAACCCTAGGCCTTGTTTCCAAGCATTGCAATACCGTTTACGCTCACTTTTACCACTTGCTACCTTGTTGTTTTTATATTTTCATATTACAAAAACCTATACCTACCATCCATATTGCACTTGTATCACCATCTCTTCGCCAAACTAGTGCACCTATACAATTTACCATTGTATTGAGTGTGTTGCGGACACAAGAGACTCTTTGTTATTTGGTTGCAGGGTTGCTTGAGAGAGACCATATTCATCCTACGCCTCCCACAGATTGATAAACCTTAGTTCATCCACTTGAGGGAAATTTGCTATTGTCCTACAAACCTCTGCACTTGGAGGCCCAACAACGTCTACAAGAAGAAGGTTGTGTAGTAGACATCAAG
Source organism: Triticum urartu (assembly GCF_003073215.2). Taxonomy (NCBI): domain Eukaryota; kingdom Viridiplantae; phylum Streptophyta; class Magnoliopsida; order Poales; family Poaceae; genus Triticum; species Triticum urartu. Next base: position 395,524,397 of record NC_053022.1, on the reverse strand, counting down.
CTCTTTTCTGGCGCCGTTGCCGGGGAGGTTAGCGCTTGAAGGTATATCTTTAGATCTTGCAAACGAATCTTTTAGTTATTTTGTTTTATCACTAGTTTAGTCTATAAAAGAAAATTACAAAAATGGAATTAAGGTCGCCTCATATGCTTCATCTTTTTAATGTCTTCCGTGAAAATAAGGATTCCGATAATTGTGCCAAAGTGTTAGAAGAGGAATGTATTATAATGTTTGACACTAAATCTTTGGATGATGAGCATGATTGCATTGTTGTTAGTATGAATTCTTTGAATATCCATGATGCTAATGATATGAAAAGCCACAAGCTTGGGGATGCTATGTTTGATGAAGAAGATATTTTTTGTCCCCCAAGTTTTGATGAGCAAATTTATTTTGATGATAGCATGCCTCCTATTTATGATGGTTATATTGATGAAAGTGGGTTTGGAAGAGTGTCAACTTTAGGAAGTAATGATCCCACTATTTTGGAGGGTGTTGAATCCTATTGTGATAATTATGAAAGTGGGTTTGGAGAGGTCATTGTCGTGGATCTTAGACTGATAGTAGAATGGGGGGTAGGTATGAGGAGGCAAGATCCTAGCTATGGAGTAGTTGTACACACGAGTTTACGAGTTCAGGCCCTTCTCGGAGGAAGTAACAACCCTACATCTCGGTGCCCTGAGGCGGTCGACTGGATTATATGCATGTGTGATTTTACAAAAGATGTGAACCCCTGTCCTAGAGGAGGGGATGGCTTATATAGAGTGTGCCAGGACCCCAGCTCCCCTCCGTTATGCGGGGTTCAATGTACATAAAGAAGGAGCGTTACAGGTAACGTCCGTATTAAAGTGCTATAAATGATAGTTAAGTCTATGAGTAAACGCTCGACCGTTGCTATGTAGAGTGGCTTCAGATCTCCTGTTTGTCGAGTGATTTATGTGATGGCCGAGTGACATTGATTCTTCTGAGTGGAATGTCTCTGGTCGAGTGGATGATGGTACTCTTTGAATGCTGCTGGGTTTAGGGTGATGTACTTGGGGAGGAAGTCTAGGTCAAGCCTATGACCCTACCCTAGGTACATAGCTTCATCATTAGCCCCCGAATGGTTCAGGGCTTGAGTGGAGAAGGAGTTGAGAATTCCTCCGATTCAATTTCCATGCTCCGGTAGTGACTTATTGTGACCAAGCGAACAACCATAATGATCTCAACTCCTTTTCAGTCGCCTTGATCCATTCTTGAATCTGCCGAGTTAACTTTACTGTGATGTCTTGAGTATTGATATGGAGAAGATATTCCGTCTGACAGATTGCCCTGCTGCGCGCGAATATCGTGGATTTGATTTAGGGGAAGCGCGCGGGACAGGGGAGGCCGCAGCAATCGTAAGGGATTAGGTGAGTCCGCCTCGATCACCACGCCACCTTTTTCGCAACGTACCTCGCGCGCGACTGTTGCGGGATTTGATTAGGTCATCCGGACCCATAGGTCAGCCACTCGGAAGCGGCCCCATATAAAGTGTCGGCCCGGGGTTTTCTTTGAACAATGCGTCTTCGTTCTTCTCTTTCCCTCTTAGTTTTCTCCGCTGCATCTGCTCCTTCTCCAGCGCCGCTGCCCCGTTCGAGCTCTGCCCGCCGCGATGGGGAAGGAGAAGACGGTGGCATTGGAGCGCGTGAAGAAGGCGACAACGAAGGCGAAGGGGAAGAAGTCCGGCCGGGGAGGATCTTCTTCGAGGGTCAGCCTGCCGCCGGGCTGGATCCAGGGCAACTGGATTCGCTCGATGATCCACCAGGACGACATCGACGACCTAGTCGAGGGGGGACTAATCCCCCACGAATCGGCACGACTCCCGGGGAACGAGACCGAGCTGCAGCCACAGGAGGGTGAGCGCGTTCTCCTCACTACTCACATCGACCGTGGGTTTTCCTTGCCTCCCCACCCTTTCTTTCGAGGTTTCTTGAAGTTTTTTGGGGCGCAACTCCACCACTTTACCCTGAACACCATCGTGTACCTTGCTGCTTTTGTGCCCATGTGTGAGAGCTTCCTTGGTTGTCGGCCACAGTGGGGGCTCTTCAAGAACATATTCACATGCCGTTCTCAGTCGATCAAGAATGCCAACCCGAGTGATGAGAGGACGCAAGTGATTCAAATGTGCGGGGGTCTTGGGATTCAGATGAGGAGTAAAAGTACTTTCCCAGCCATGATCCTTCCTGGATCGGTCCAAGGGTGGCAGTCGACCTGGTTCTACTGCAAGGACCAGCCGACTCCGGGTCAGTCGACTGGACTTCCCCCCTTTTCCATGGACCGAGTGGAGAAGCCCTCTGCTTTGAATGTGATCCTAGAGGAGAAGGCGCAAGTGAAAGTGCTGGTTGAGCGAGTACTTCAACTTGTCCGTGATGGGGTAACTGGTACGGATCTGTTGGAGGTCTTCCTCAGGCGACGCATCCAACCGCTTCAAGCTCGTGACCATCCTATGTGGATGTATTCGGGCACCAACGACACCACTCGGATCCATCCAGAGTATGTCGATGATGCTACGTTGGAATGGTGGCTGAAGAGTATTACTGGCAACAAAGACAACCCCAGGGGATCCCGGAGGATTCCTCCACTCAACAACTCATACGAGACCGACAAGACATGACTCCACATGGTCGAGTATTCTCTTGAATTATCAAGTAGCTGTTTGCTGTCATCCGACTATATCCTATCTTGGTTGTTGTCTTCTAGGCCTTGACTGAGATGTACTCGATGCCCAACGGGGAGCAGGAGCAAGACCTAGAGGGAGAAGCGAGTGGAGGTGAAAGCGGCGAGTGGCACTCTGACGATGAAAAGGACGAGGACAGCGACGACCCAAGTGATGAAGAAGAGGTTGACTCTCTTCCTCGTAGGGAAAAACGATCCAAGCTTTCCCACGATCCAGCAAGCGCACGCAGCAAAGCGACCGCGCAAACTGGGCAGTCGTCGAAGTGCCCTCAAATGTCTTCTCCAGCGCCGACTGAAAAGGCGTCGAAGCAACCGAAAGCTATGCCGTCCAAACCGCCAAAGGCCTTGCCAAAGATCAAAGTGGCCATCCCCATTGCTTCCAGGTATTAGGTGGACTTGATTTCTTGTTTTAGTATGAATCTAGATTTGACTCGACTCATTTCGTCAAACATGACCGTCTGTATTCTGAAATTTGTAGTGCTGCTACTTCTGGGACTTCTACCCGTCAGTATGAAGATGAGGACATGGAAGATGCGGTCACCTCCAACCCAGGTACAATCCTCGTGATCTTGTTCTCGATTGTTCGGTCGATTAAATTCTGGTGACTCATCTGGGGTCGGCTGATATCTTTGCAGCCCCTCCCAATGTCATTGAGCTTCCGGATAATGACGAGGACGTGCCGCTGAGGCCCAGGAAGAAGAAGGCAACAGCTAGCAAGACATCCCAGTCAGAGCCGGCGGCGGAGCGAGTAGTTCAATGGCTCGAAGATGCGAGCAAGGTTTCCGTAACCTTTGCTGACCTAGTGTCGAGTGCATGTCCTGCATCGTCAACTATTCCAGAGCTTGTTTCAACCATCCAACTTCATGCCTCGGATCTCCAAGCCACTGCGTCTGGATCATCTATCCCCTTCTTTGCCACTCATCATGTTCCAGAAAGCTAGTCGGACGCCGCTGCGGAGGCTATTCGTCAGGCTGGCATAATGATGGAGCGGGTGAAGGCGGTGCACGAAAGCAGTCCGGCTGCTTATGACGCCAGTGCGGCTCTTCGAGCCAATGTCCAGGTAAGTCAACTTCCGACTGAACTTGTTCTTTTAGGATATGATACCCGAATATTTTCCTTTGCGCAATCTTTCATTGTCTTGCACTTTGAGATTATACACCCACTGGGTGCAGTCGAGTGGAATCCGAACCAGTGGGGGCACGCCAAGTGCCCCCACTGGGTGTAGTCCCCGAGACCGCAGTCGACTGCTGGCAGTCAGTTCGGGTCTGAGCACTTCCCCTTTTGTTTACTCGGCCTGGGCGGACCGACCGAGTGGAATCCAAACCAGTGGGGGCACGCTAAGTGCACCCACTGGGTGTAGTCCCCGAGACCGCAGTCGACTACTGGCAGTCGGTTGAGGTGTGAGTAGTCTTAAAGTTTTATTCACTCGGTAGTAGATAATCTTTGATCTTGTTGATTGATATGTCTTTTACTCTCTGTAGAAATCTTGTTCGCTTATCTCCAAGTTTGCCGAATTTGAGGAAAAGCAAAGGCAACTCAACCTTGACCTGGAGTTGGCTCAGCAAAACTTGAAGAAGGCTCAAGATGAAGTTGCTCGTACAGAAGGTAACAGCCTGTTGACTGCTTATCTTGACCATCCTTCAAGTTATCTCTTCATTCTTTTGTTTGATCTAAATGTGTATTTTGCATATAAAATGAGGCTGGCCCTGGAGAAGAAGGACTTGGACCTTGCAGCTGCGCAGAAGGAAGCTCAGGAGAAGACTGCCCTTGCTGACAAGAAATTGGCTTCGGTCGGAGCGCTGGAGGAAGAAATCAACAAGCTGAAGTCGTCTCTCACTGAATCCAAATCAAGAGGCAACTCGTCTGAAAAAAGATAAAGTGGCTCTGAACGACCAGCTGGAAAGCATGACTCGCAGGAGGAACGATCTGGAGGCTTATCTGAAAGCTCTCGCTAAGAAACTCTTTCTTATGCTCGAAGGTACCCCTTTTTTACCCGACTGTTTTACTGTTTGCAAGTTTGACCTAACCAGTCGACTCATTAACTCCTTGACTCTGTAGAATTTTGCCAAAACTTTGAAGAGGAGACTGGACGGATCGAGACGGGCTTGGACCCTATCCTTTCTCTAGTTGGTGACGAGGCTGCCATGAATGTGCTTCGACTGGAATCCCGTGTCGCCAGTGTTACAAGTTATCTTGCCTGTCTGAAGGTTGCAGTTTCATGCATCGACTCATTGCTCTGGCCAAGGGCAACGCTTCAGAATGATCTCGAGTCTCTGGTGGATCGACTCAATGAGGTCCCCGGTCGAGTGCAGGAATGGAAGAAGTCCTCTGCCCGATGCGGTGCTGACATGGCTCTGTCACTGGTCAGGGTCCACTGCAGAGAAGCTCGAGAAGAGAAGCTGGCGGCGATCAAGGTCGCCAACACAAAAAGGCATGACTTCCAGTCCTTCATGGAGACTTTCATTGCTGCTGCCACTCGGATTGCTGACAGGATTGATTTGGACGAGTTTGTCGAGCCTGCAAGTCCTCCTCCTGCCGAGTGAACAAACTTGATACTTAAACTTGCTTTTAAATTTTCGTCGGAATGCCGAGTGGTTTTTGTAACCGTTAAACTCCTTCGGGCCTAACGCCCGAGTATTTTTATCTTCGTCCTGAAACTCTTGAGACTTTATATGATCCTGGTTTATCTTTTGCATGTGCTTGCGTTTGCCTTCGAGTGGAACTTATTCCTCACTCAGAATATTCTTTGAGATGCAGCTCTGAGGGAGATATCTTAGTCAACCTGCGCCTCGTCGTCCTTGCGGATAGGGATGGAGCGGACATTGTACTTGTGGCGCGGCTCTGAGGAGAGGTTTGAAGTCGACCTGCACCTCGTCGTCCTTGCGGATAGGGATGGAGCGCACATTGTACTTGTGGCGCAGCTCTGAGGAGAGGTTTGCAGTCGACCTGCACCTCGTCGTCCTTGTGGATAGGGATGGAGAGGACATTGTACTTGTGGCGCAGCTCTGAGGAGAGGTTTGCAATCGACCTGCACCTCGCCGTCCTTGCGGATAGGGATAGTTTTTCAACTTAGGCAAGTACTAGACTGCAGCTAAGCCCCCGAGTGTGAGGTTTGCTCATTGCTCGGTAGGATTTTTGAAACTTAGGAGAGCACTGGGCTGCAGCTAAGCCCCCGAGCGTGAGGTTCGATCATCACTCGGTAGGATTTTTGAAACTTAGGCGAGCACTGGGATACAGCTAAGCCCCCGAGTGTGAGGTTCGCTCATCACTCGGTGGGATTTTTGAAACTTAGGCGAGCATTGGGCTGCAGCTAAGCCCCCGAGTGTGAGGTTTGCTCACCACTCGGTAGGATTTTTGAAACTTAGGCGAGTACTGGGCTGCAGCTAAGCTCCCGAGTGTGAGGTTTGCTCATCACTCGGTAGGATTTTTGAAACTTTAGGCGAGTGCTGGATTGCAGCTAAGCCCCTGAGTGAGAGGCTTGCTCACCACTTCGGTAGGATGGTTTTTCAACTTAGGCGAGTACTAGACTGCAGCTAAGCCCCCGAGTGAGAGGCTTGCTCACCGCTCGGTAGGATTTTTTCAACTTAGGCGAATACTGGACTGCAGCTAAGCCCCCGAGTGAGAGGCTTGCTCACCATTCGGTAGGATTTTTTCAACTTTGGCGAGTACTGGACTGCAGCTAAGCCTCTGAGTGAGAGACTTGCTCACCACTCGGTAGGATTTTTTCAACTTAGGCGAGTACTGGACTGTAGCTAAGCCTCCGAGTGAGAGACTTGCTCACCACTCGGTAGGATTTTTTCAACTTAGGCGAGTACTGGACTGCAGCTAAGCCTCCGAGTGAGAGACTTGCTCACCACTCGGTAGGATTTTTTCAACTTAGGCGAGTACTGGACTGCAGCTAAGCCTCCGAGTGAGAGACTTGCTCACCACTCGGTAGGATTTTTTCAACTTAGGCGAGTACTGGACTGCAGCTAAGCCTCCGAGTGAGAGACTTGCTCACCACTCGGTAGGATTTTTTCAACTTAGGCGAGTACTGGACTGCAGCTAAGCCTCCGAGTGAGAGACTTGCTCACCACTCGGTAGGATTTTTTCAACTTAGGCAAGTACTGGACTGCAGCTAAGCTCCCGAGTGAGAGTCTTGCTCATCACTCGGTAGGATTTTTTTAAACTTAGGCGAAATGGATTCGCAGCTAAGGCACCCACTCGGAGATTTCATAAACAAACATAAGCAATCGAAAATCATTTTCAGAAGACAGTAAAAACTCTTGTCTTTGATAAACAAACTACAAAGGTGCTTCTTATTACATCTCAACAGACTGAGTGCTTAAGTATAAAAGGGGCAGAGCAGCTCCGCATTCCAAGCGCGCGGCTCGTCTTTCTTGTGCTCGACATCGTAGAGGTGGTACGCTCCATTGTGGAGCACTCTGGTGACAACGAAGGGGCCTTCCCAAGAGGGAACAATCTTGTGTGGTTTCTGCTGATCCACTCGGAGAACCAAATCTCCCTCTTGAAATGCTCGACCCCTCACGTTTCTGGCATGGAATCGACGCAGGTCTTGCTGATAGATGATTGATCGGATCAAGGCCATCTCTCTTTATTCTTCCAGGAGATCAACTGCATCTTGCCGTGCTTGTTCTGCTTCTTCTTCTGAGAAAAGCTTGACTCAGGGCGCATTGTGGAGCAAGTCACTCGGAAGTACGGCTTAGGCTCCATAAACCAAGAAAAATGGGGTTCTGCCAGTCGACCGATTGGGAGTTGTCCTCAATCCCCACAATACTGATGGATGTTCATCGACCCAGGCTCCTGCTGCGTGTTTGAGGACATGCATCTGTCAGGGTCCTTTGAGAATCAATCCATTTACTCTTTCAGCTTGCCCATTCGACTGGGGGTGGGCGACTGAGGCATAGTCGACTCGAGTACCTTGGGAAGCATAGAAAGTTCTGAACTCATCGGAATCGAAGTTTGACCCGTTGTCAGTGATGATGCTGTGTGGAACACCATATCTGAATGTTAACTCTCTGATGATGCTGACAGCAGTACTGGCTTCAAGGTTCTTGATAGGCTTGGCTTCAATCCACTTGGTGAACTTGTCGACTGCTACAAGCACATGAGTAAATCCACTCCTACCGGTCCTCATAGGTCCAACCATATCCAATCCCCAGACAGCAAAAGGCTAGTTTCTCAGATGTGCATTAGGGTTTCCAGGCTCCTGCATGTTCTTCATGGTTCATCGTAGTTCTTCGCAGTTCTTCCACCGCAGTTCTTCTTGATCCAAAAAGATATGTATGCTTGTGCGGTAGTGGTTTTGTGCCTACTCTTGATACTTACAGATCTCTTTCTCTGGTTCAAAGATCTTATTAGAACTCCCAGATTCATCTGCGCTAAACTTTTTAGGTCTAGATTTTTCCCATTTTGAATAGCCATTTGATCCAAAATAATGCCAGGCAGTTAGGAAACTTGTTTGTCTCAACACTTAGCTGATTTTTGCTTTTCTCAAATCTCTATAGTCATGGCGGCTTATTGTGCCGTCTTACTTTTCCTTATATGACATTAGCCCTTAACTAAGCTGTCATTACTTCCTTGTATTATCCTCATGTAACTATTAATTCCATCATTGAATTGAACCGGCATGTTGCCTTTCTTTTCAGTTTGTTTTTTGAACATCATGCCGTCCAAAGCGCCAACCATCTGCAACTGGGTTCCCTCAATCGTAATTGAGGGACGTTTGAAGGAGTTCTTCACCATAGTGTTTTTGCCAGCGAAAACCGTTATGTCTTACCATGCCCCTGACCCGGAGGAAGAACAACCCAATCCAAGAGATGGCGAAATGATTGTTTTTACTGACCATATGAACCGTGGCTTCTCACCGCCCGGCTCAAAGTTCTTCAGAGAGGTCCTCAGTTTTTCAAACTCCACCCTCAAGATATTGGGCCCAATTCCATATCTAACATCTGTAACTTCCAAGTGCTCTGTGAGGTGTATCTTCAACGAGAGCTGACTGTGGAGCTGTTTAGAGAATACTTTTATCTGAACCGACAGAACGAGTGCACCAACGGCCTTAGCTTAGAGCTTGGAGGGATCTCAATTCATCGCCGGCAGGGCGCTGTCTTCCCCCTCATAGTCTTGCCGAGTCATCCAAAAGACTGGAATCAGACTTGGTTTTACTGCCAAGACATTTCACCGGCAAACGAGAAGGCCCTGCCAGGTTATCGCCCCGAACGTCTTGACTCCACCCTGGGTTACCGCCCCGGGTGTAATCCACGACAGTTGGCACCCACCGTGGGGCCAGCGCACAGTGGATTTGAGTTCTTGAACGACAACTTCGATCGGCTCAAGGGATACGCTGTGGGCCGGATGACCAAGAGTCTTCACGGCAAGCTCTATATTGAGTACGGGTACAGGGTCCCCTTTGGCGAAATTCACGTCTTCATCGGCCGGATCGGCGAGTCAGGCCCTGAGCCGGACATCCACACCAACCTCATCGAAACGGCTCAGCGTGCAAGGACCACCTGTGTTCAATCTGTTGTGAAGCATGCCTTCGTAGGCTGCGTCCACGACGGTGAATACTCTGAAGGATCGGTGGAGGGCGGTGAGACGGCCGTCTGTTCTGACACTGCATCATCAACGGGCGAGACGGACTCTTTGTACCAGCTGCAGGATGGCATGCTCGGGGGCTGTTCCGATGGCAGCAGTATTCCGAACCCCCTTGAGCCGCTGAATTGGACCGGAGTCTGCATGGCAGGGACACAGCCCGGGAAGAACTCCACAGCAGCAGCAGCGACAGCTACCGGGTCGGCCGCAGCCGGGTCAGGAGACCCCGCGCACCCCCCGACTCAGATTCTAATGGACCTCACGGATAAACTGACAACCATGTTAACTGTTGTGGTAGAGCCGGCGGATAAAACCAAGCATGACGCAGAGGTGGTACGTGTACGTGAAGAGATGGTGCAAGCTAAGGAAAATCTGGCCGCAAAGGAAGTCAGGATGGCAGCGGAACGGGCGGCCCTGGACGTTCGTGCTCAACAGCTTCAAGCAGAGACCTTTCGGCTCTCGGTGGATCTGAACGCGTCAAACGAGCTCATGATGAGAAGGAATCAGAAAACTCAGTCACGTCTGCCTCTGATGCTTGATCCTAGGAACCTATTCCATACACCCAGAGCTGGGGGAAGCAACCCGCCGGAGGCACACCGGATCACGACACCCGACGCACCAGTCCAGCCGCGTGCGATGGAACCACCTCGTATCGTCACCGCTCCGCCTCACTACGTACCAACACCATCGGGTCACTTCTCCAACCCCTTGGAAAACCTCATCACAGCGTCGGCTCGTTTGGCGGCTCTCCCAATGGAAGGTGTCTCACCGGCGGCGGTCGAAACACAGAGGGTAAGAGAACTTCTTCAAACAGCTCTAGCACAGCAGGATGCGTACTCCTACAGTCGAGACAGGATCCATTCAACTCCTCGCGCAAGCCGGAGCCCGAGCTACAGTAGGCATATGGAATCCGCAGACATGTCAAGCAATGCTCAACGCCGCAACCGGCCACACAGGCATGAGCCGGTGTGGGCCGAAGCCTTTAACTTGGCGGATCAGGAGAGGATTCGACAAGAGGCGGAACGAGAAGTTCAACTGGCAGCAGAGCAGGTGGCTCATCAGACCTTTCCGGCTTACCCAACGACCTCAGTTGAGGCAGGGGTGACCACAAGAACCAGAGGCGTCCCTTGCCTGGTGCCAGCCATACGTAATGAGCGTTTACCAAAAGACTTCAAGGGGCCCCGTAAGGTGCCTAATTACACGGCCGACTTGCAGCCTGGGGCTTGGATTGAGAGTTATGAGATGGCTATGGAGTTGGGGGAAGTCAGCGACGCAGCAATGGCCAAGTATTTCACTATGATGTTGGAAGGGACAGCTTGTACTTGGTTGAAAGGGTTGCCGCCCAATTCTATCGGCTCATGGGCGGAGTTAAAGGCCCGGTTCATCCAGAACTTCAAAGACATGTGTAAGCAGCCTATGTCGATTGTGGACCTAACTAATTGTAAGCAAGAGGACAATGAGTCTACAACCCATTGGGTGCGCCGGGTCAAGGAGATAATACATTCATCTGATAAGATGGATGCCGGCTCAGCAATTTTGAGTTAGAGAAAAATTGCCGTTTTGAGCCTCTGAAGCAGAAGTTGGGGCGGCTCAAGCGTGACTGTAATGACATGGGCCAGTTGATGGCGGCTCTCGTCAAGTATGTTGATTCTGATTGTACCAAAGACCCGGTGTTTGACAAAGAAAAAACAGCAAAGGGAAAGAAGAACGGCAATGGCAAGGGTCACCAGCATAACTCGGCAAATCAAGGAGGTAATAAACGTAAAGCTGATGAGTTTGTTACTAACACCAATGCACAGGGTGGAAATCAACGGCGCAAGGGCAGACAACCCCCTCGGTCGGGCGGGTCAGGTCCCACCCTTGAGCAACTATTGAATGAACCTTGTCCAACGCACGACACCCGGGAGAAGCCAGCAACCCACCTGTGGAAAGATTGTACGATCATGAAGGTGTTTAAAAATTCAAACACGTTTGATGGAGGTCACGGCCCAGGTGGCGGTTCAGGTGGAGGTACTTTCCAAGGCCTGGGCGTCGGTTCAGGTGGAGGAGGATTTCACGGTCAGGGCCATCCTGGTAACCAAGGAGGATATAATACACAACCCGGCCAAGGTAATCAGCAACAACAGTCTGGATATCAGAGCAACCGAAAACACCTGAATAGTGGACAGTACCATGTATTCACCACTAGTTTATGTAAGAGGGACCAGAAGCTTCACAAGAGGGCCGTCAATGCCGTTGAGCCGGCGATTCCATGTTACTTACGTTGGTCAGAGCAGCCTATTGTGTGGAGCAGAGAGGATCACCCACCCCGGGTTGATAATCCGGGTCACTTCGCCTTGGTAGTGACGCCTCAGGTTGGTGGATATAAATTCACTAAGGTACTCATGGATGGAGGTAGCAGCATCAACATCCTCTATTATGAGACGTTCCGCCGGATGGGATTGACTGATAAGAGCCTTAAACAATCCAACACTGTTTTTCACGGTGTGGTACCTAGCAAGTTGGCATACCCGGTTGGTAAGATTGAACTGGAAGTAGCCTTTGGAGATGAGTATGATTCCAGAGCAGAAAATTAACCTTTGAGGTGGTTAAGATCAAAAGCCCGTATCATGCTCTATTTGGATGGCCGGCTTATGCCAAGTTCATGTCCCGGCCGTGTTATGTGTATTTACAGCTCAAGATGCCGGGTTATAAAGGCACCATTATAGTGCATGGGAGCCGGAAAATAGCCTTGGAGTGTGAAGAAGGTGATGCTGCCTATGCTGAGTCTATTTGTGCAACAGAGGAGTACAAGTTTACAAGGATCACGTTGACCCGGCAGACATGGCGTCATTAAAGAAACCAACAACAGAGCATGAGTCGGTGTTGAAGTTCAAATCAGCTGATGACACCAAGATGGTTGACTTTGGGCCAGGCAACTCATCTAAGCAGTTCATCATCAATGCAAACTTGGATCCCAAATAAGAAAGCACGCTCATCGAGTTCATCCGTGAGAACCGGGACATCTTTGCATGGAAACCTTCTGACATGTCGGGTGTCCCGAGGGAGCTCGCTGAGCACACTCTCAATATTGATCCAAAGTTCAAACCTGTTAGACAGTTTCTCCGATGGTTCAATGAAGAAAGGCGCAATGCCATCGGAGAAGAGGTGGCCCGGCTCTTGGCGACCGGATTCATCATAGAAGTCTTTCACCCAGAATGGTTAGCCAACCCGGTGTTTGTACTAAAAAAGAACGGCACCTGGCATATGTGTGTGGATTACACCGATTTAAACAAGGCTTGTCCGGCTGACCCCTTTGCCCTCCCCCGTATTGATCAGATCATCGATGCTACGGCGGGTTGCGCACGTTTGAGTTTCTTGGATGCTTATTCGGGTTATCATCAGATTAAAATGGCAGTCAAAGATCAGGAGAAGATGGCTTTTATCACTCCTTTTGGAGCTTTCTGCTATGTGTCCATGCCTTTTGGGCTCAAGAGTGCCCAGGCGACTTACCAACGGTGTGTGCAGAATTGTCTTCATGATCAAATTGGGCGTAATGTTCATGCTTATGTGGATGATATAGTGGTAAAATCCAGGAAAGAGGAAACTTTGGTCACAGATCTGAAGCAGACCTTCGATAATCTCCAGGTCTACAAAATGATGCTTAACCCAGCTAAGTGTGTTTTTGGAGACCCAGCCGGCAAGCTCTTGGGTTTTTTGGTGTCCAACCGAGGAATTGAAGCTAACCCGGAGAAAATCAAGGCAATTACATCCCTGGCCAAGCCAACATGCATCAATGACGTTCAACGGCTGGTGGGTCGTGTTGCTGCCTCGAGTCGGTTCATAAGCCGGCTAGGGGAGAAGGCTGATAACCCACAAGTATAGGGGATCGCAACTGCTTTCGAGGGTAGAGTATTCAACCCAAATTTATTGATTCGACACAAGGGGAGCCAAAGAATATTCTCAAGTATTAGCAGCTGAGTTGTCAATTCAACCACACTTGGAAACTTAGTATCTGCATCAAAGTGTTTAGTAGCAAAGTAATATGATAGTGGTGGCAGCGGCAACAAAAGTAAAGACAGCAAAAGTAATGTTTTTGGTATTTTGTAGTGATTGTAACAGTAGCAGCGGAAAAGTAAATAAGAGTAAACCAGTAAATGGAAAACTCGTAGGCACCAGATCAGTGATGGATAATTATGCCGGATGCGGTTCATCATGTATCAGTCATAACATAGGGTGACACAGAACTAGCTCCAATTCGTCAATGTAATGTAGGCATGTATTCCGTATATAGTCATACGTGCTTATGGAAAAGAACTTGCATGACATCTTTTGTCCTACCCTCCCGTGGCAGCGGGGTCCTATTGGAAACTTAGGGATATTAAGCCTCCTTTTAATAGAGAACCGGGACGAAGCATTAACACATAGTGAATACATGAACTCCTCAAACTATGGTCATCACTGGGAGTGGTCCCGATTATTGTCACTTTGGGGTTGCCGGATCATAACACATAGTAGGTGACTATAGACTTGCAAGATAGGATTAAGAACTCACATATATTCATGAAAACATAATAGGTTCAGATCTGAAATCATGGCACTCGGGCCCTAGTGACAAGCATTAAGCATAGCAAAGTCATATCAACATCAATCTCAGAACATAATGGATACTAGGGATCAAACCCTAACAAAACTAACTCGATTACATGATAAATCTCATCCAACCCATCACCGTCCAGCAAGCCTACGATGGAATTACTCACGCATGGCGGTGAGCATCATGAAATTGGTGATGGAGGATGGTTGATGATGACGACAGCAACGAATCCCCCTCTCCGGAGCCCCGAACGGTCTCCAGATCAGCCCTCCCAAGAGGTTTTAGGGCTTGGCGGCGGCTCCGTATCGTAAAACGTGATGATTTCTTCTCTCTGATTTTTTTCTCTCCGAAAGCGAATATATAGAGTTGGAGTTGGCGTCAGAGGGTTTCTAGGGGGCCCACGAGGTAGGGGGCGCGCCCTAGAGGGGCGCACCCCACCCTCGTGAGAAGGGTGTGGGCCCCCTGGTCTTCATCTTTGGCGAGGATTTTTTATTGTTTTTTCTAAGATGTTCCTTGGAGTTTCAGGTCATTTCGAGAATATTTGTTTTCTGCACATAAAACAACACCATGGCAATTCTGCTGAAAACAGCGTCAGTCCGGGTTGGTTCCATTCAAATCATACAAGTTAGAGTCCAAAACAAGGGCAAAAGTATTTGGAAAAGTATATACGACGGAGACATATCAAAGGCGTTGCCTTTGTATCAGATGATGAAGAAAACAGATGATTTTGTTTGGAGCGGTCCGGCAAACTCTGCTTTTGAAGATCTGAAGACACAGCTTGCTGAGCCGCCGGTTCTTGCTGCTCCAGGTGAGAAAGAGCCGCTGTTGTTATACGTGGCCGCCAACTCACGAGCTGTTAGTGTGGCTATTGTGGTGGAGCGCAAGGAGGCTGGCAAGGAACATCCGGTTCAACGGCCGGTTTACTACGTCAGTGAGGTGTTAATTGAATCCACGCAACGATTTCCACATTGGCAGAAGCTCGTATATGGGGTGTTTATGGCAAGCCCGAAGCCTAAACATTATTTTCAGGGTCATCCAATAACTCTGGTCAGCTTTGCTCCTTTGGGAGACATCATTCAACACAGAGAAGCCACTGGACGAGTCACCAAGTGGGCCATTGAGCTTGGGTCTCATGGGTTGAAGTATGTACCACGTACTGCGATCAAATCTCAAGCACTGGTTGACTTCATTAATGACTGGACGGAGATGCAGATGCAAGAAGAGAAACCAGACAACACGTATTGGACTATTCATTTTGATGGGTCCAGACAGTTGGAAGGCTCGGGGGCTGGAGTTGTTTTAACCTCTCGTCGAGGTGACAAATTTTGTTATGTGTTACGGCTGATGTTTCCTTGCACTAACAATGCAGCAGAGTATGAAGCCTTGCTCCATGGTCGTCGAGTGGCAAAAGAGATGAGTTTGAGCCAGGTCAGATGTCTTGGCGACTCAGATTTAGTGGCTCAACAGGTATCAGGCAAGTGGGATTCCAAGGATCCTCTCATGGCGGCTTATCGCCGGGAGGTTGATGCTGTTGCAGGGCATTTTATAGGTTATCAGGTGGAGCACATTGACCGAAGGAAGAATGAAGCGACTGATGCTTTAAGCCGGTTGGGGTCTCAGCGCAAGCCGGAACCACCTAACACCTTTTGGGATGTTTTGCAAAACCCGTCTGTCAAGTTGCCCATAGAAGAAGATTTGGTCGTTCTTGACCCGGAGGCGCAGTTGGTGACGGCTCTTCATGTCATCCCAGATTTGAT
Source organism: Triticum urartu (assembly GCF_003073215.2). Taxonomy (NCBI): domain Eukaryota; kingdom Viridiplantae; phylum Streptophyta; class Magnoliopsida; order Poales; family Poaceae; genus Triticum; species Triticum urartu. The sequence continues at coordinate 395,508,779 of NC_053022.1, read as the reverse complement.
AGTGCCGTTCTTGGCTTACATGACCCGGGGAGAGTTGCCAGTGGATGAGACTTTGGCTCGACAGATAACCTGGCGGTCTATGTCAATGACGATTTCAGATGGAGAACTATACTATCACAGTGTCTCTGGAGTGTTTCAGCGGTGTGTTTCCCCCGAAGAAGGCCAAGAAATACTTCGTGAGATCCATGAAGGCGATTGTGGTCATCACGCCGGGTTAAAATCTCTGGTGCCCAAGGCTTTTCGTCATGGTTTTTACTGGTTAACGGCTCACGCTGATGCAGAGGATTTGGTCAGCAGATGTGATGGATGTCAAAAGTTCGCACGGCGCGCACATGTGCCGGCTCAAGAGCTCCGGATGATTCCAATCACTTGTCCGTTTGCGGTCTGGGGGCTTGACATGGTGGGACCTTTCAAAAGGTCTAAGGATAAAAAGACACATCTCTTGGTGACAGTTGATAAATTCACTAAGTGGGTTGAGGCGGAGCCCGTAAATAAGTGTGACACGGCCACAGTGGTTCAGTTCATGAAAAAGGTGATCTTCCATTTTGGTTTTCCACACAGCATTATCACTGACAATGGCACTAATCTGTCCCAAGGGGCTATGGAGGAGTTTTGTCAACATCAGCATATCCAGCTTGATGTTTCTTCTGTAGCTCATCCTCAGCCCAATGGTCAAGCTGAGAGAGCGAATCAGGAAATTTTAAAAGGTCTCAAGCCCCGGCTTATGGTTCCCCTGCAGCGCACACCAGGTTGTTGGGTAGAGGAATTACCCTCGGTGCTATGGAGTATCAACACCACACCGAACAGGTCCACAGGTTACACACCTTTCTTCATGGTGTATGGTGCAGAAGTAGTGCTGCCTAGTGACATCCGTCATGACTCACCCCGTGTGGCGGCTTATATTGAAGCTAATAATGAACAAGACAGACAGGATGCAGTTGACTTGTTAGATGAGGAACGAGACTTAGTAGCGACTCACTCAGCAATATATCAATAGGACATGCACCGTTATCACAGCCGCCGGGTTAAGTCCAGGACTTTTCAGGAAGGACCTGGTGCTCTGGCTCATCCAGGATCTGTCAGATGCACACAAGTTATCCCCACCTTGGGAAGGACCCTTTGTGGTCAGCAAAAACTTAAACAATGGGTCATATTACCTCATTGACGTTCGAAAGCACAAAGACTCACGTAAGTCGGAGGAGGAGACCCGCCGGCCGTGGAACATTGCTCAACTTTGGCCATACTACACTTGAGCCACCGACTCTCTTCATGAACATACTTTAACATTGTATATACCATGATAAGCAATAAAGTAAGACCATCGGTCTCTTTTCTCTTCAAAGATTATGCATCTTTGTTATTTCTTATTTTCAAATGACTATTAAGGAACTGATCATATGTGAATCAAGTCTAACCTTTTTTGGTCCAACTTATGATCGTATTCGAATCCAGCTGCAATATCATGGTCACATGGGGGCTTCCTGTTCAAACATAGGTCGTATTCGAACCAAACAGAACATAGCTGTCGTAACCCTCTTGATCGGCTCAAGGCCAAACTCACTAGGGGGCTTCTTGATCGTATCTGAATCATAGCTTAACCCCTTTTGGGTCCGACTTGGATCATATTCGAATCAGGGTCGTTAAAAACCTCTCAAGGTCATTTGGGGGCTTCCTGTTCAAACATAGGTCGTATTCGAACCAAAGAGAACATAGCTGTCGGAACCCTCTTGATCGGCTCAACGCCACAGCCACTGGGGGCTATATGGTCATATTCGAACCTTAGCTTAACCCCTTTGGTCTGGTTTACTGATCGTATTCGAATCAGAAGCCACCAATCTTTTAAGTATAAGGTTAAATCATACTTGTTACCTGTTATTTGCCTTTTAGTTTCTTATTTCAAATACTTAGCATGATCTTCTTCGCCGACTTGTCTATTTAACAACAAAGCTACCAAGGTATGATGATCATTAAAGTATTCAAAGGCATTGATTTCTCAGGAAAATTGAGTTATCAACTTCATTACCCAGGTTATTCAAGCTGGTGGTCTAAGGATCAAAGGTACAAGTATGGCTGTTATTTATATTGCCTACTGCATTAACCAAAGGGTTAGTTTCAGCCTTTTCCTTTATTTATATCTGTTTCTGTTTCCTATTATAATAAACATATTGGCTATAAGCCGGGTGTTTTAACCCGTTCGGTTCTAAGCCTCCAAGCCAGTCTTTTCTCTTGTATCTACAGGAATAGAGTTAAAATATTGCAGAAGCAATCATCAGATATAATGCATATATTGCCATTAGGACACACAGAGTCACACACAGTGTTTTATGGACGATGGCATAGGCAAGGCATTCAGTGTTTTCGCAGCTAAATTATTACAAGGCTTTTTATAAGCCAATGAAGATGGTTATTACTCCTCCCTCGTCGGTTCACCGCCCTCAGTTGGCTGGAAGTTGTGTTTTGACCAGTCAAAACCATTAACGGCGACAAATTCTACTTCTTCATTGATCAGGTCGGCCGGGTCAACTTCTGGGGCAAATGTATTTTCTCTGACAGGCGGGATTAAATCGGTCACCTTGTATGAGGGAGTTGCCATCTTCTTACTTTCAACATCAAAACCCGGGTGGTATTTGTCGATGTTGGTGTCATCTCCAAGGGTAGTTGCCTGAGGTCGGACTCCGCGCACGCAAGCCATAAAGTCATCCTGCTCAAAGGGAGATCCGTCTTCCTTCATGGTGGGATAGCCTCTGGCCACGTCCGCCGGGTCTAGGTCTGGCACCCAAGCCTTGGAACGGCTCAGAGCAGTCAAAGCTCCGGCTCGCGCACAGGAGCGTTTCACTTCTTGAAATCTGGCAGGCATGATTGACAGTTTCTTCAAGACGTCGCTGAGCTGGTTGGGTCCTTGGTTGGCAGGAGAGATGGCGGCAAGTGCCCGTTGTGCACCAATATACAGTTGTTCTACTAAGGTATACACTGCCTTCAGTTTTATCAAAGGATCTTGGCTCAGGTTTCTGCTTCGTGGGCCTGCACATATTTTATACACAAAGTCAGCTGGCAGTTTATATTCCAGATCAGTAAAAAGTACACCAGACTAAAGACAGACGGCATACCAAAGATGGCGGCCACCATTTGAGACACTCGGCCCTTTAAAGTGTTCAGTTCTATTGAAACCTCTTCAAGGGCTGCTTCGGCCTTTTCGGCACGTTGTGTCAGAAGCGTTTTTTCCTCTACCCAGGTTTTCTTCTTGGCGGTGAAGCTGGTCTTTAAATTTTCCGTCTCAGAGAGACTTATTTGCAGTTTGGAGTTAGCAGATTTGATTTCTGCCTCTTGACTCGCTAACCGGGTCTTCGCATCAGTCAATTGCGCGTTCAGTTCAGATAAGGCATTCTGCAAAAAACACTCAGATGAGTCAAGATTTGCTTAAAGTTCAAAAATCAATATTCAAGTCTCAAGTACTTTACAAAAAAACCACTTGACACTTGGGGACTAATGTATGCCAAAACAAATTTTTAAGACCCTAAAGACATACTTTAAGTCCCAAGTACTTTACAAAAAACCACTTGGCACTTGGGGGCTAATGTATGCAGTTTAGCAAGTTTCTCAAAGTTAAGCCAGAGTATTAAGTCCTTTGAATACGGTACAAGACAATTTAAAGTACCGGCTCATTTATGATCAAAATGAACCGGCCCTTGGGGACTACAGGTAAAGCTCTGTTCTATTGAACTCAAGAAAGGTTTCCAAGGTAAAAGTATTGCCCTATATTATAAAGTCTACAGATCATTCCGGTTCTCTCATAATCTGAAAACTTGGGGGCTGGTGGAATATATAGGTAAGCCGGAAGAACATGCCTCATATTTCAGCTGCAACTGTTTGACCATTTCGATCTCAGAGTTGCGACTGGAGTGCACATGGCTGAGATAGCCGAATAAGATATCGTTGGCATTTAGATGGTCGTAATTGACAACATCAAAGCGCACTTTCTGCCTCTCCAATGCGTCTTGTTTCCCAGTACACCGAGCCACCACAGTTGGATTCTCCGGTTCAATAAAACGACTTCCGGTGATCAAAACGTCTTGTGCAGACGGTGATGGCGGGTTGGCTGAGCTTGATGGTCCAGTTGCGGAAGGATTCACGGTGGTCTCATAAAACGACGGCTCAGGAGGATTTGCTTCTGCATCGACAGGCGGGTCTCCTGGAGCGTCAGTTAATGGAGGAGAAGTTGGCCTGGCCGGGTCAGATGCAAGGATTAGCGGGTCTTCCGCCGGTTTAGCTGCCTTTGCCTTCTTGGACTTAGCTTGGCCACTAAGAGAAATGTTGCAGGACTGTCAGTTCAAAGATACAATTCGAACGACTTGGGAAAAGGAGGATTTTTCATTACCCAGGGGCAGTCTTGAAGGCCGGAAATTGGGTCTGCGATGAGTCGCCAGAAGAGCGAGACACCTCCTGAAAAGATAAAATAAAGTTAAAGTAATGCAAGGGAAAGGATCCATTAAACGGAGTTAAGGACAAAATAAGTAAACCCCATTCTGGTGCTTCTGAGGAGTTTGTTGAACAACAACCGGTTCGTCTTCTGTCCGGGCTTGACGGTGGCTCTCATGTTGCTGCTTTTTCAAAATAAAGTTGGGATCCAAGTGAACTAAAGGGTTAGAAAACCTTACTTTACAGATCACTCGTTGAATTTTTTGTCTTGGCAAGGGCTTTGAGTCGGAGGAAATGATAGTTACCTCTTCTTCCACGGCCTGACTGGCCCAGTGTCATCCTGGAAATGAACGGTGTCAGTAAGATTATTGAAAAGTTGTCCAAGACAGTCAAGGGCTACCTCCGACCCAGAAATATCTTCAAGTCTCATCATGTCTTCAGCGGTGCTCTTCTTCTTTTTTTTCGACCTCCGGGTCGTTTTCTTGGCGTTTATGGCTGCGGCTCTTGCTTTCTTGGCAGCCTCGTGGTCATATTTAACTTTCCAAAAGTCAGAATTGGCCTGCAGACAGGTAAAGATGAAAAGTCAGGCAAGTATTAAACAACACGGTTGGGAAAAATACAAAGGAGAGAGTTCAAAATATTCTTACTTCTAGCACCGGGTTAAGCTTGCAGAAGGGGTTTAACCTGACAATACTACAATCTTCGTATTTCTCGTTCACCAGAAGGGTTGACATTGAGACAATATCTTCTTCTGTTAATTGAACGGGGCTGTGACGAAGAGAGTCATCCGGGCCTCCACCATACTCATACATCAGTTTTGACCGACGGCTTAGAGGGATGACCCGCCATGAGAAACAACAGCAGGTCAGATCAACTCCAGTTAACCCATTCCCTAATAGAGCATTAATCCTTTTGATGGATGGTATCAGCTTTACGTTTAGCGACAATGATTTTGTCAGGAAGCATGAACTTGGAGTCAAGACGTTCGGGGCGATAACCCGGCAGCGGCTTCTCATTTGCCGGTGAAATGTCTTCGCAGTAAAACCAAGTCTGATTCTAGTCTTTTGGATGACTCGACAAGACTATGAGGGGGAAGACAGCGCCCTGCCAGCGTTGAGTTGAGATGCCTCCAAGCTCTAAGCTAAGGCCGTTGGTGAACTCGTTTTGCCGGTTTAGATAAAAGTATTCACTAAACAGCTCCAAAGTCGGGTTTTGTTGAAGATACACCTCACAGAGCACTTGGAAGTTACAGATGTTAGATATGGAATTGGGCCCAATATCTTGAGGGTGGAGTTTGAAAAAGTGGAGGACCTCTCTGTAGAACTTTGAGACAGACAGCGAGAGGCCACGGTTCATATGGTCAGTAAAAACAATCACTTTGCCATCTCTTAGATTGGGTCATTCTTCCTCTAGGTCAGGGGCACGGTAAGACATGAAGGTTCTTGGTGGCAAAATCCCTATGGTGAAGAACTCCTTCAAACGCTCCTCGGTTACGGTTGAGGGAACCCAGTTGCAGATGGTTGGCGCTTTGGACGGCATGATGTTCAAAAAACAAACTGAAAAGAAAGGCAACATGCCGGTTCAATTCAATGATGGAAGCAACAGTTACATGAGGATAATACAAGGAAGTAATGACGGCTTAGTTAAGGGCTAATGACATATAAGGAAAAGTAAGCCGGCACAATAAGCCGCCATGACTATAGAGGTTTGAGAAAAGCAAAAATCAGCTAAGTGTTGAGACAAACAAGTTTCCTAACTGCCTGGCATTATTTTGGATCAAATGGCTATTCAAAATGGGAAAAATCTAGACCTAAAATTTTTAGTGCAGATGAATCTAGGAGTTCTAATAAGATCTTTGAACCAGAGAAAGAGATCTGTAAGTATCAAGAGTAGGCACAAAACCACTACCGCACAAGCATACATATCTTTTTGGATCAAGAAGAACTGCGGTGGAAGAACTGCGAAGAACTACGATGAACCATGAAGAACACGCAGGAGCCTGGAAACCCTAATGCACATCTGAGAAACGAAAGGAAGAACACTTACCGTCGCAGGTCTTCTGCGGAGGTCGCCGCCGTTTCTCTGGACCGATTCGAGTTGATGGAGCAGCCAAGGTCGACGGTGTCGGATTTCGGGTTCCGGCAGACCCTTGAGGTTCGAACACTGGGGTGCGCGCGAAGATCTCTCCTCTACCAATCTACGTCCAATCTCCTCGCGTGATTTAAGCTGGAAACAATGAACAACACAAGGGACACGAGGTTTATACTGGTTCAGGCCACCGTTGTGGTGTAATACTGAGGGAGTCCTGGATTACGGGGTGTCCGGATAGCCGGACTATAACCTTTGGCCGGACTCTCGGACTATGAAGATACAAGATTGAAGACTTCATCCCGTGTCCGGATGGGACTTTCCTTGGCGTGGAAGGCAAGCTTGGCAATACGGATATGTAGATATCCTCCCATTGTAACTGACTCTGTGTAACCATAGCCCTCTCCGGAGTCTATATAAACCGGAGGGTTTTAGTCCATAGGACGAACAACAATCATACCATAGGCTAGCTTCTAGGGTTTAGCCTCTTTGATCTCGTGGTAGATCTACTCTTGTACTACCCATATCATCAATATTAATCAAGCAGGAGTAGGGTTTTACCTCCATCGAGAGGGCCCGAACCTGGGTAAAAACATTGTGTCCCTTGTCTCTAGTTACCATCCACCTAGACGCACAGTTCGGGACCCCCTACCCGAGATCCAACGGTTTTGACACCGACATTGGTGCTTTCATTGAGAGTTCCGCTGTGCCGTCATCATCAGGAAGGATGCCTCATCCCGTCTTTAAAGGTGACACTGTTGCTAAGGGAGCTTTGGCTGTCGGCCAAATTCTCCGGCTAGGTGGTTTTCTTATGACCGCTTGTTCGGCCGCTGCGCCGACGATGATTTCTCGGGTCATCAAAAGCAATCTTCACGTCAACTCGGAACTCGCCGAGCAGTTAGATCCAATGGAGCTCTCTTCCCTAAACGAGCTCTTGGATCGCATCGCCGCCCTGGGAGTCGCTACAGACTACGATCAGATTGGGCCTAAACCCGATCTGAGAGAGATCAACTCTCCCCAGGTCACCCATCACGTTGTAGTGGTGGAGGAACAATGCGGCGACCCTTCATCTATCTTAAGGACTAGCTATGTACGGATTCTCGATCCCTCCAAGCCGGATACTCGCGGAGGGGAGGGCATCACTCAAGACCTGAACATAGAGTCAGGCAGCGGGCTAGATTCAGTGGAAAACATCCAAGAATCCAAACTTCCGAGTTCGGAAACTGCTTGGCCCCTGAGTCTCAGATTGGGTGAGGTTTCAGATTCAATTCCACCCACCCACCCAAACATAAGCGATCTATCCCAAATTAGGCAAGAGCCCGAAGAAATAGTACACCATTACTGGGCCAGATTCCTCCTGGTCATGAACAGGATAAAGGACTGCCGCGAGGAAGACGCAATTTCATTCTTCTGCAATAATTGCACGGACAAGGGAATCCTCAACGCCATAAGTCGCCGTGAAATTACACGCTTTGCCGACATGGCGTCCATAGTACGAAAGTACTGTGTGATGGAAAGCGCCTGGAAAACCGAAATAAAATTTTGGGACAATCCAGCCCTGAATACAAACCCAGTCCGAAATAAAAGGGTGCATTATCGCTAGACACCCGGGTTAAACACCAAAAAGCAAAAACCCTCTACAGGGCATGGAACCGTACTGGAGGGATGGCTCAATGGACCCTGTAAAATTCACAGTGCAGAGGGCGCCACACCAACTCATAGCCTTAGAGCATGTTGGATACTCCGGCAGGTGGCCAAAAGTGGCGAAGATCTTCTAACCCCAGAAGCCACAGAGCACCAGCCCAGGGATACCAGTACGGTATTAACAGTCTTCGAGACTTTCGCATCAAATAATATGCGAAAACGAACACTCCGCAACCTTGCCGAAGTCTACCACGTGGCAACAATAAACCCATGGAGTGACGCGGCTATTACTTTTAATGCCAGTGACGAACCTAAATTCCGAACAGCCCGAGCACCAGCCGCATTGGTCCTCAGTCCAATAGTGGACGGCTTTCGACTCACCAAGGTACTCATGGACGGTGGCAGCGGATTGAACCTCATTTATGAGGAAACCCTTCGAAAAATGGAAATAGACTGGAACCGCATTGAGCGAAGCAGCACAACCTTTAGAGGAATAATCCCCAGTCGGGAAGCGCGCTGTACAGGAAAAATCACACTAGATGTGGTGTTCGGCACGCTGGATAATTACAGGTCTGAAGAGGTCACGTTCCAAGTGGCCCTGTTCAGTAGCGGATACCACGCTCTATTAGGGCGGGAGGCGTTTACAATCTTCCAAGCCATACCCCATTACGGGTACATTAAGCTCAAAATGCCCGGGCCCAACGGAATCACCACTCTTGCTAGTGATCCGGACATAGCACTTCGCACCAAAAATAAGACAGCCGCACTGGCCCTCGAGGCACTATCCGAAGCCCTAGCGGCTGAGGAACTGACTGCACTGTGCTCCACGATGGACAGGGACGACGTGATACTCGATAAAAGATCCAAGGCCACCTTCTTTAAACCGACGGACGAAATAGTCAAATTCCATGTCCATCCAACGGACCCTACAAAAACAGCTTCCATCGGGGCACAATTAAACCCTGATGTAGACGCCGCACTTCGAGAGTTCCTACGCGAGAAATGGGACATTTTTGCCTGGCACCCTTCAGACATGCCAGGAATCCCACGCAGGCTGGCCGAGCACAGCCTAAATATCCTAAAAGGATTCAAGCCAGTCAAGCAGGCTCTTCGGCATTTCTCCGAACCTAAGAGACAAGCCATGGGAGAGGAACTAGCCAAGCTATTGGAGGCCAGATTCATCAGAGACATAAAACATCCGGGCTGGCTAGCAAACCTGGTGATGGTACCAAAGAAGGACAAATCTTGGCGCTTGTGCGTCGATTTTAAGGACCTCAACAAGGCTTGCCCAAAGGATCCCTTCCCCCTGTTGGAAATATGCCCTAGAGGCAATATTAAATTGATTATTATTATATTTCCTTGTTCATGATAATCGTTTATTATCCATGCTATAATTGTATTGATAGGAAACTCAGATACATGTGTGGATACATAGACAACACCATGTCCCTAGTAAGCCTCTAGTTGACTAGCTCGTTGATCAATAGATGGTTACGGTTTCCTGACCATGGACATTGGATGTCATTGATAACGGGATCACATCATTAGGAGAATGATGTGATGGACAAGACCCAATCCTAAGCATAGCACTAGATCGTGTAGTTCGTATGCTAAAGCTTTTCTAATGTCAAGTATCATTTCCATAGACCATGAGATTGTGCAACTCCCGGATACCGTAGGAGTGCTTTGGGTGTGCCAAACGTCACAAACGTAACTGGGTGGCTATAAAGGTACACTACAGGTATCTCCGAAAGTGTCTGTTGGGTTGGCACGAATCGAGACTGGGATTTGTCACTCCGTGTAAACGGAGAGGTATCTCTGGGCCCACTCGGTAGGACATCATCATAATGTGCACAATGTGATCAAGGAGTTGATCACGGGATGATGTGTTACGGAAACGAGTAAAGAGACTTGCCGGTAACGAGGTTGAACAAGGTATCGGGATACCGACGATCGAATCTCGGGCAAGTATCGTACCGCTAGACAAAGGGAATTGTATACGGGATTGATTAAGTCCTTAACATCGTGGTTCATCCGATGAGATCATCGTGGAACATGTGGGAGCCAACATGGGGATCCAGATCCCGCTGTTGGTTATTGACCGGAGAGTCATCTCGGTCATGTCTACATGTCTCCCGAACCCGTAGGGTCTACACACTTAAGGTTTGGTGACGCTAGGGTTATAGAGATATTAGTATGCGGTAACCCGAAAATTGTTCGGAGTCCCGGATGATATCCCGGACGTCACGAGGAGTTCTGGAATGGTCTGGAGGTGAAGAATTATATATAGGAAGTGCTGTTTCGGCCATCGGGACAAGTTTCGGGGTCACCGGTATTGTCCCGGGACCACCGGAAGGGTCCCGGGGGTCCACCGGGTGGGGCCACCTGCCCCGGGGGGGCACATGGGCTGTAGGGGGTGCGCCTTGGCCCATATGGGCCAAGGGCACCAGCCCCAAGAGGCCCATGCGCCAAGAGAAGAGGGGAAAGGAAGAGTCCTAAAGGGGGAAGGCACCTCCGAGGTGCCTTGGGGAGGAGGGACTCCTCCCCCCTTGGCCGCACCCTTCCTTGGAGGAAGGGGCAAGGCTGCGCCCTCCCCCTCTCCCTTGGCCCTATATATAGTGGGGGGAAGGGAGGGCAACCATACCTAAGCCCTGGCGCCTCCCTCTCCCTCCCACGACACATCTTCCTCCTCCCGCAGCGCTTGGCGAAGCCCTGTTGGAATCCCGCTACTTCCACCACCACGCCGTCGTGCTGTTGGATCTCCATCAACCTCTCCTTCCCCCTTGCTGGATCAAGAAGGAGTAGACGTCGCTGCTCCGTACGTGTGTTGAACGCGGAGGTGCCGTCCGTTCGGCGCTAGGATCATCGGTGATTTGGATCACGACGAGTACGACTCCATCAACCCCGTTCTCTTGAACGCTTCCGCGCGCGATCTACAAGGGTATGTAGATCCACTCCTCCCTCATTTCTAGATGACTCCATAGATAGATCTTGGTGACACGTAGGAAAATTTTGAATTTCTGCTACGTTCTCCAACAGTGGCATCATGAGCTAGGTCTATTGCGTAGTTTGTATGCACGAGTAGAACACAAAGTAGTTGTGGGCGTTGATTTTGTTCAATATGCTTGCCGTTACTAGTCTTATCTTGATTCGGCGGCATCGTGGGATGAAGCGGCCCGGACCAACCTTACACGTATGCTTACGTGAGACCGGTTCCACCGACTGACATGCACTAGTTGCATTAGGTGGCTCGCGGGTGTCTGTCTCTCCCACTTTAGTCGGATCGGATTCGATGAAAAGGGTCCTTATGAAGGGTAAATAGCAATTGGCATATCACGTTGTGGTTTTTGCGTAGGTAAGAAACGTTCTTGCTAGAAACCCATAGCAGCCACGTAAAACATGCAAACAACAATTAGAGGACGTCTAACTTGTTTTTGCAGGGTATGCTATGTGATGTGATATGGCCAAAAGGATGTGATGAATGATATATGTGATGTATGAGATTGATCATGTTCTTGTAATAGGAATCACGACTTGCATGTCGATGAGTATGACAACCGGCAGGAGCCATAGGAGTTGTCTTAATTTATTTATGACCTGCGTGTCAACATAAACGTCATGTAATTACTTTACTTTATTGCTAAAGCGTTAGCCATAGTAGTAGAAGTAATAGATGACGAGACAACTTCAAGAAGACACGATGATGGAGATCATGATGATGGAGATCATGGTGTCATGCCGGTGACAAGATGATCATGGAGCCCCAAGATGGAGATCAAAGGAGCTATATGATATTGGTCATATCATGTCACTATTATTTGATTGCATGTGATGTTTATCATGTTTATGCATCTTGTTTACTTAGAACGACGGTAGTAAATAAGATGATCCCTCATAATAATTTCAAGAAGGTGTTCCCCCTAACTGTGCACCGTTGCGAAAGTTCATCGTTTCGAAGCACCACGTGATGATCGGGTGTGATAGATTCTTACGTTCACATACAACGGGTGTAAGACAAATTTACACACGCGAAACACTTAGGTTGACTTGACGAGCCTAGCATGTGTATAGACATGGCCTCGGAACACAGAAGACCGAAAGGTCGAGCATGAGTCGTATAGAAGATACGATCAACATGAAGATGTTCACCGATGTTGACTAGTCCGTCTCATGTGATGATCGGACATGGCCTAGTTGACTCGGATCATGTAATCACTTAGATGACTAGAGGGATGTCTATCTGAGTGGGAGTTCATAAGATGAACTTAATTATCCTGAACATAGTCAAAAGTTCTTCGCAAATTATGTCGTAGCTCGCGCTTCAGTTCTACTGTTTAGATATGTTCCTGGAAATAATTTAGTTGAAAGTTGATAGTAGCAATTATGCGGACTAGGTCCGTAAACTGAGGATTGTCCTCATTGCTTCTTAGAAGGCTTATGTCCTTAATGCACCACTCAGTGTGCTGAACCTCGAACGTTGTCTGTGGATGTTGCGAACATCTGACATACACGTTTTGATAACTACATGATAGTTCAGTTAAACGGTTTAGAGTTGAGGCACCGAAGACGGTTTTGAAACGTCGTGAAACATATGAGATGTTTCGAGGGCTGAAATTGGGATTTCAGGCTCGTGCCCACGTCAAGAGGTATAAGACCTCCGACGATTTTCTTAGCCTGCAAACTAAGGGAGGAAAGCTCAATTGTTGAGCTTGTGCTCAGACTGTCTGAATACAATAATCATTTGAATCAAGTGGGAGTTGATCTTCCAGATGAGATAGTGATGTTTCTCCGAAGTCATTACCACCAAGCTGCTTGAGCTTCGTGATGAACTATAATATATCAGGGACATATATGATGATCCTTGAGATATTCGCGATGTTTGACACCACGAAAGTAGAAATCAAGGAGGAGCATCAATTGTTGATGGTTGGTGAAACCACTAGTTTCAAGAAGGGCAAGGGAACAAAGGGATACTTCATGAAACGGCAATTCAGCTGCTGCTCTAGTGAAGAAACCCAAGGTTGAACCCAAACCCGAGACTGAGTGCTTCTGTAATAAGGGGAACAGCCACTGGAGCAGAATTACCCTAGATACTTGGTAGATGAGAAGGCTGGCAAGGTCGATAGAAGTATATTGGATATACATTGTGTTAATGTGTACTTTACTAGTACTCCTAGTAGCACCAGGGTATTAGATACCGGTTCAGTTGCTAAGTGTTAGTAACTCGAAATAAAAGCTACGGAATAAACGGAGACTAGCTAAAGGTGAGATGACGATATTTGTTGGAAGTATTTCCAAGGTTGATCAAATATCGTACGCTCCCTCTACCATCGAGATTGGTATTAAAACCTAAATAATTGTTATTTGGTGTTTGCGTTGAGCATAGACATGACTGGATTATGTCTATCGCAATACGGTGATTCATATAAGGAGAATAATGGTTACTCTGTTTATTTGAATAATACCTTCAATGGTCTTGCACCTAAAATGAATGGTTCATTGAATCTCGATCATAGTGATACACATGTTCATGCCAAAAGATATAAGATAGTAATGATAGTACCACCTACTTGTGGCACTGCCACGTAAGTCATATCGGTATAAAACGCATGAAGAAGCTCCATGTTGATGGATCTTTGGGCTCACTCGTTTTTGAAAAGTTTGAGGCATGCGAACCATGTCTATTGGTGTATATGCATGAAGAAACTCCATGCAAATGGAGCGTTTGGACTCACTTGATTTTGAATCACTTGAGACATGCAAATCATACCACATGGTCAAGATGACTGAAAGCCTCGTTTTCAGTAAAATGTAACTAGAAAGCAACTTGTTGGAAGTAATACATTTTGATGTGTGCAGTCCAATGAGTGCTGAGGCATGTAGTGGATATCGTTATGTTCTTACTTCACAGATGATTTGAGTAGATGTTGAGTATATTTACTTGATGAATCACGAGTCTGAATTATTGAAAGGTTCAAGTAATTTCAGGGTGAAGTTGAAAGATCGTCGTGACAAGAGGATAAAATATCTATGATATGATCATAGAGATGAATATCTGAATTACGAGTTTGGCACAGAATTAAGACATTGTGGAAATTGTTTCACAACTAATACAGCCTGGAACACCATAGTGTGATGGTGTGTCCGAACATCATAACTGCACCCTATTGGATATGATGCATACCATGATGTCTCTTATCGAATTACCACGATAGTTTATGGGTTAGGCATTAAAGACAACCACATTCACTTTAAATAGGGCACCACGTAATTCCGATGAGATGACACCGTATGAACTATGGTTTAGGGAAACCTAAGCTGTCATTTCTTAAAAGTTTGGGGCTGCGACGCTTATGTGAAAAAGTTTCAGGCTAATAAGCTCAAACCCAAAGCGGATAAATGCATCTTCATAGGACACCCAAAAACAGTTGGGTATACCTCCTGTCTCAGATTCGAAAGCAATAAGGGATTGTTTCTAGAATCGGGTCCTTTCTCAAGGAAAAGTTTCTCTCGAAAGAATTGAGTGGGAGGATGGTGGAGACTTGATGAGGTTATTGAACCGTCTCTTCAACTAGTGTGTGGCAGGGCACAGGAAGTTGTTCCTGTGGCACCTACACCAATTGAAGTGGAAGCTTATGATAGTGATCATGAAACTTCAGATCAAGTCACTACCAAACCTCGTAGGATGACAAGGATGCGTACTACTCCAGAGTGGTACGTAATCCTGTCTTGGAAGTCATGTTGCTAGACAACAATGAACCTACGAGCCATGGAGAAGCGATGGTGGGCCCGGATTCCGATAAACGGCTCGAGGCCATAAAATCCGAGAGAGGATCCATGTATGAAAACAAAGTGTAGACTTTGGCAGAACAGCTCGATGGTCGTAAGGCTGTTGAGTGCAGATGGATTTTAAAAGGAAGACGGACAATGATGGTAAGTATCACCATTAAGAAAGCTCGACTTGTCGTTAAGATGTTTTCCGACAAGTTCAAAGAGTTGACTACGATGAGACTTTCTCACTCGTAGCGATGCTAAGAGTCTGTTGGAATTATATTAGCAACTACTGCATTATTTATGAAATCTTGCAGATAGGATGTCAAAACATTGTTTCCTTGAAGATTTTCTTGAGGAAAGGTTTTATGTGATACAACCGGAAGGTTTTGTCAATCCTGAAAGATGCTAATAAGTATGCAAAGCTCCAGCAATCCTTCTAAGGACTGGAGTAAGCATCTCGGAGTTGGAATGTACGCTTTGATGAGATGATCAAAGAATTTGGGTGTATACAAAGTTTATGAGAAACTTGTATTTCCAAAGAAGTGAGTGGGAGCGCTATAAAATTTCCGATGAGTATGTGTTGTTAACATGTTGTTGATCGGAAATGATGTAGAATTTCTAGAAAGCATGCAGAGCTATTTGAAAAGTGTTTTTTAATGGAAAGCCTGGATTAAGCTACTTGAACGTTGAGCATCAAGATCTATAAGGATAGATCAAAACGCTTAATGATAGTTTCAAATGAGCACATACCTTGACATGATCTTGAAGGTGTTCAAGATGGATCAGTCAAAGAAGGAGTTCTTGCCTGAGTTGTAAGGTATGAAGTTAAGACTTAAAGCTCGACCACGGCAGAATAGAGAGAAAGGACGAAAGTCGTCCCCTATGCTTAAGACATAGGCCCTACAGTATGCTATGCTGTGTACTGCACCTGAAGTGTGCCTTGCCATGAGTCAGTCAAGGGGTACAAGAGTGATCCAAGAATGGATCACAAGACAGCGGTCAAAGTTATCCTTAGTAACTAGTGGACTAAGGAATTTTCTCGATTATGGAGGTGGTAAAAGAGTTCGTCGTAAAGGGTTACGCCGATGCAAACTTTGACACTAATCCAGATTATTCTGAGTAGTAAACTAGATTCGTATAGTAGAACAGTTGTTTGGAATAGCTCCAAATGTAGCGTAGTAGTTGCATCTACTAGATGACATAGAAATTTGCGAAGTACATACGGATCTGAATGTTGCAGACCCGTTGACTAAAACCTCTCTCACAAGCAAAACATGATCAAACCCAGAACTCATTGAGTCTGAATCACATGATGATGTGAACTAGTTTAGTGACACTAGTAAACTCTTTGGATGTTGGTCACATGGCGATGTGACCTGTGAGTGTTAATCACATGACGATGTGAACTAGATTATTGACTCTAGTGCAAGTGGGAGACTGTTGAAAATATGCCCTAGAGGCAATAATAAATTGATTATTATTATATTTCCTTGTTCATGATAATCGTTTATTATCCATGCTATAATTGTATTGATAGGAAACTCAGATACATGTGTGGATACATAGACAACACCATGTCCCTAGTAAGCCTCTAGTTGACTAGCTCGTTGATCAATAGATGGTTACGGTTTCCTGACCATGGACATTGGATGTCATTGATAACGGGATCACATCATTAGGAGAATGATGTGATGGACAAGACCCAATCCTAAGCATAGCACTAGATCGTGTAGTTCGTATGCTAAAGCTTTTCTAATGTCAAGTATCATTTCCATAGACCATGAGATTGTGCAACTCCCGGATACCGTAGGAGTGCTTTGGGTGTGCCAAACGTCACAACGTAACTGGGTGGCTATAAAGGTACACTAAAGGTATCTCCGAAAGTGTCTGTTGGGTTGGCACGAATCGAGACTGGGATTTGTCACTCCGTGTAAACGGAGAGGTATCTCTGGGCCCACTCGGTAGGACATCATCATAATGTGCACAATGTGATCAAGGAGTTGATCACAGGATGATGTGTTACGAAACGAGTAAAGAGACTTGCCGGTAACGAGATTGAACAAGGTATCGGGATACCGACGATTGAATCTCGGGCAAGTATCGTACCGCTAGACAAAGGGAATTGTATACGGGATTGATTAAGTCCTTGACATCGTGGTTCATCCGATGAGATCATCGTGGAACATGTGGGAGCCAACATGGGTATCCAGATCCCGCTGTTGGTTATTGACCGGAGAGTCATCTTGGTCATGTCTGCATGTCTCCCGAACCCGTAGGGTCTACACACTTAAGGTTCGCTGACGCTAGGGTTATAGAGATATTAGTATGCGGTAACCCGAAAGTTGTTTGGAGTCCCGGATGAGATCCCGGACGTCACGAGGAGTTCCGGAATGGTCCGGAGGTAAAGAATTATATATAGGAAGTGCTATTTCGGCCATCGGGACAAGTTTCGGGGTCACCGGTATTGTACCGGGACCACCAGAGGGGTCCTGGGGGTCCACGGGGTGGGGCCACCTGCCCCGGGGGGCCACATGGGCTGTAGGGGGTGCGCCTTGGCCTATATGGGCCAAGGGCACCAGCCCCAAGAGGCCCATGCGCCAAGAGAAGAGGGGAAAGGAAGAGTCCTAAAGGGGGAAGGCACCTCCGAGGTGACTTGGGGAGGATGGACTCCTCCCCCCCTTGGCCGCACCCTTCCTTGGAGGAAGGGGCAAGGCTGCGCCCTCCCCCTCTCCCTTGGCCCTATATATAGTGGGGGGAAGGGAGGGCAACCATACCTAAGCCCTGGCGCCTCCCTCTCCCTCCCACGACACATCTTCCTCCTCCCGCAGCGCTTGGCGAAGCCCTGTTGGAATCCCGCTACTTCCACCACCACGCCGTCGTGCTGTTGGATCTCCATCAACCTCTCCTTCCCCCTTGCTGGATCAATAAGGAGGAGACGTTGCTGCTCCGTACGTGTGTTGAACGCGGAGGTGCCGTCCGTTCGGCGCTAGGATCATCGGTGATTTGGATCACGACGAGTACGACTCCATCAACCCCGTTCTCTTGAACGCTTCCGCGCGCGATCTACAAGGGTATGTAGATCCACTCCTCCCTCGTTGCTAGATGACTCCATAGATAGATCTTGGTGACACGTAGGAAAATTTTGAATTTCTGCTACGTTCTCCAACACCCCCTCCCCCGCATTGATCAAATTATCGACGCTACCGCAGGACATGATTCATTGTGTTTCCTCGATGCATACTCCGGCTACCATCAAATTAAGATGGCAGAGCCAGACCAAGCCGCAACGGCATTCATCACACCATACGGCCCATTCTGCTTCAACACAATGCCCTTCGGGCTCAAAAGCGCCGGCGCAACATATCAGCGCATGATTCATACATGTCTGGCAAACCAGATCGGCAAAACAGTGGAGGCATACGTACATGACGTGGTCGTCAAAACCAAGCATGTCGAATCTCTAGTAGACGACTTGAGGCTCACATTCGATAACCTCCGAATATACGACATCAAGCTCAAACCGGAAAAATGCGTTTTCGGCGTACCAGACGGAAAGCTCTTGGGCTTCATTGTATCTGGTAGAGGAATTGAAGCAAATCCAGCCAAGATCCGAGCTCTGTCACAATTGGACATCCCAAAGGACCTCAAACAAATACAAAAATTGACCGGATGCGTGGCGGCTCTAAGCCGCTTTATCTCCCGCTTGGGAGAAAAGGCATTACCCCTTTATTGCCTCCTCCGGCGCACCAAACACTTCGAGTGGACGGAGGCCGCCACGGCCGGACTCGATGAAATAAAAGCCATATTGGCAAGAAACCCAGTCCTGGCCGCGCCAAACATTGGCGAACCAATGCTATTATACATTGCGGCAACTCATCAAGTAGTAAGCGCAGTGCTCGTCGTCAAACGAGAAACGGACGGACACAAATTCCCCCTTCAAAAGCCGGTTTACTATTTGTCCACTGTCCTTACTCCATGCAAGTCACGGTACCCGCATTATCAAAAGATAGCATACGCGGTATTTATGGCATCCCGGAAGCTACGACACTACTTTCAAGAGTGTTCGATAATAGTAGCCTCGAAAGTACCACTTAACGATATTATAAACAACCGTGACGCGACGGGCCGGATTGCCAAATGGGCCATTGAGCTCCTCCCGTTCGACATAACTTACAAGCCACGACGAGCTATTAAGTCGCAAGTTTTGGCCGACTTCGTCGCCGAATGGACGGAAGCCGAACTCCCTAAAGAGTACGACACATATTCCAACTGGATCATGCACTTCAACGGCTCCAAAATGTTGGTTGGTCTGGGGGCTGGCGTCGTTTTGACGTCCCCAACAGGAGATATAGTTCAATACATACTCCAGATAATGTATACGGACTCCAACAACGCTGCCGAATATAAGGCCCTTCTACATGGTCTCCGGATGGCAGTATCCATGGGCATTCAACGCCTAGAGGTGCGCGGGGATTCGAACCTCGCGATATCCCAAATAAATGGAGACTTTGATGCCAAGGATCCGAAAATGGCAGCTTATCGCAACGCCGTCCTAAAAATGTCAGCTCGGTACGAGGGGCTCGAATTTCAACATATAGCCCGGGAAAACAATCAGGCAGCCGTCCTAGCACGCATCGGCGCAAAACGCGATGCCGTCCCTCCCAACATCTTCTTGGAGAGGCTGTTCAAGTCATCCGTAGTATGGGAAGGGGAACCCGGAAATAACAGCCCAGACCCAACCGCACTGCCCGACACCGAACATTCTGACATAATTGGAGGCTCTGCCAACGAAATAACATCTTCAGCCTACGTAATAATGGCAGTCATCGCCCCATGGACAGAACCATTCCTAGCCTACCTAACTAAGCAGGAACTTCCCGAGGACCAAAACGAGGCACACTGCATAGTGCGGCGATCTAAAGCCTATAAAGTCCATGAGGGAGAGCTTTATAAGAAAAGCACCACCGGAGTCCTTCAAAGGTGCATCTCCAAAGAGGAAGGGCAGAATCTTCTGGCTGAAATTCATGCCGGACTCGGCGGTCACCACGCTGCAGCCCAGGCCCTTGTAAGCAAGGCCTTCCGTACAGGCTTCTATTGGCCGACGGCCCGGGCAGACGCTCAGGACTTAGTCCAACGATGCGTTGGTTGCCAGCTTTTTGCTAACCAAAGCCATATGCCACCCACCGCCCTCCAAACTATCCCCATCACCTGGACCTTCACGGTCTAGTGGCTTGACATGGTTGGACCCCTTAAAGGAGGATCCCACAAGCAAAAATACTTACTGGTCATGGTGGATAAGTTCACCAAATGGATAGAGGCCAAGCCTATTAAAACGGCCAAATCCGGACCGGCGATAGACTTCATATCCGGGGTCGTACACCGTTACGGCGTCCCCCACAGCATCATCACTGATAACGGCACGAACTTTACGGCTGACGAGGTAAAACTCTGGTGCAAAAACATGGGCATCAAGCTCGACTATGCTTCAGTCTATCACCCACAAACTAACGGTCAGGTCGAGCGAGCAAATGGTCTAATCATGAGCGGCATCAAACCCAGGTTAGTGCGGTCCCTCAAGGAATCTAACACGCACTGGGTAGAGGAGCTCGACTCCGTACTCTGGGGGCTGCGGACCACGCCGAACCGCACTACCGGATACACACCATTCTTCATGGTATACGGCTCAGAGGCAGTTCTGCCCTGCGACATAATACATGACTCACCTCGAGTGCGCATGTACGAAGAAAGAGAAGCTGAGCTCGATCGGCAGGAAAGTTTGGACGCCTTGGAGGAGGAGCGTGACGTGGCAAAAGCCCGTTCCGCATTCTATCAACAGCAGGCTCGAAGATACCAAAGCAGAGAAGTACGGGCCAAAACTTACAATGTTGGCGAGTTAGTTCTACGCCTGTCAGATAAGAAAAAGGACAAACTCAAGCCCAAGTGGGAAGGTCCCTTCATTATTGACCAAGTCCTGACTGGTGGAGCATACCGTCTACGGGATGCACCGGTTAACCGACTCGAGCCGAACCCATGGAACGCAGCCCGACTCCGAAGATTCTACGCCTAGCGCCGGACTCTGTGTTCGTCTCCTTCCTCTGTCCATTTTTTATACACAATCTGTCTTATATTTTTCTCCTTCTCCCCTTCTCTTCTCTCACAGCCTTTAAAGGCCCATTTGTGCCTTGCTTGCATGCAACTGACGCGCTATCCGCGCTCATCATACCTGGGGGCTTCTTTAAACAGAAGCTTATTCATACGGGCTTTATGCCCAATACATGTGTTATCCTTCCACATGTACCCTTTATTCACCATTATATGCATCGATATGACTTAAGTTTTGGCCAAGCTGGGTTGCTTGGCTCTTGTATTTATGCCCTACGTTCCCGTTTATTCGGCTAGGGCATAAGGGGAGCACCTCTGCGATTGTTACTGCTGGGTCAGCCGGATGTGTACCTCAGACTGGGTGAAGCCGAAAGCTAGCGTTCTTAAGGGAATATTCGGTCGGTGAACTAAAGATGATTTTTCACTTATTTACTTATGCGCCCCCAGATGTTTTTCTGCGTCTCTTTTCGCAATTCGGACATGCACTTTAGGGCATGCCTCCCAGGGAAAGGAACCCTTAACGGAACTATTCTCCCTAGAAGATGTTTCTTACTAACCATGTAATATAACACAACTAGTTGGGCACTTGTCTGTTTAAGCACTAATGACCCCTACGCCTGGTCTCCATGCATGCCCCGGTTCTTACATAACCGAGAGGGTATTCGGATACACTCTGGACCGTCGGGTCCCGAGGTTGAAGCGAAAAGGTCCGCCACAACAAACGATCTACAATCCGGCTAGAAGGCATTATACATGTCACCTTCAATTACATAGTCAATTTGACTGGTTAAATTCCTCTTCAATACCATCCAACAGGCTCTCTTGTTTACAGTCCTGTTGGGAATACTTTGCGGCCAATTCTACTTGGCCGTACACTAAGCTCACAGGGATCTCCTTCTCATCGGGCCCCACAGGTCCGACCTCGGCCATGTGGTTTGGGTCAGCCTTCGTGTACCGCGTCTTCACCATGGCCCAGGCTTCCCTAGCGCCCTGACGGCAGGCCGATATCTTCCATAATCGGAAGCGCCGCCGCGCTCCCTTCAGCTTCTCTGCAAGCTCTCCAAGGCCTTCGGGCATGGAGACGGATGGCCACAAGGCCTGGGCGATGCCTTGCATCACCTGCCAAACTCGTTCGTGCAGTTGTGAGAGCTCGAGAAGAAGGTCACCCGTAGAACCGGGCATTTCCTCTGCAGGATGACCTATTAGCATACCTACAGACATAACTCTGTCAGCCAACTTCCTCGCCGGACTCTTTTTCAAAGTTCATTCAAGCACTTATTAAATATGCCACGTCGAAGCCGCCGATTCTCCTTAACGGAGTCCGACAGTTGGGCACGAAAATCCTTTAGTTCCATGCCCAGCTTGGTGTTGGCATCTAGGAGATCATTCTTCTCCTGCCTCACCCTCGTAAGCATGCTCTCACCGGCCTTTAGCTGGCGTAGGAGCTGTTGCTTATCCGGATTTACTCCAGCGTCACCTGCAATTTTACCGTCAGATCTACATATATGCCGCACTTTATATGATACTTATCATTTGAAGGATATATTACCAGAGGGGGTCTCTTTGGGCTCCCCTGCTACGGCTAGTGCGGCCTGAAGTTGGGCTTTGCACTCTTCCAGCCCCTGGGACAGTTGGGTATTCTTTTCTGTAAGAACCTGCATAACAAATGATCCTTAAATCAGTTATTCTAACTGTTTCAAGTCTCAGGGGCTACTGATACATATAATCACCAAATTTTCTCACCCGTATGTCTTTTACATACTGCTCCGTGGCTCTGGCTAGACCATTTTGAGCGGCACAGAGGTACGCATCTCCCGAGTTGAAGGCATCCAATGCCTCTTGGGCGAAACAAGCGTCACGAAGAATAGTCCAGCGACGCCTGTGGTTCATGGCACTTTCCACCTCGGAATTGGTGGCGGATAGTCTGTCCGCATCCTCTGTCGGAGGAGCGCCCGGCGCACGCCTCGTATTCGTTCCCGCCTCCGAATCCGGCCTTGGAGCCTGGCTGGTGGAGGCACGATTAGTAGCCTCTCCGAATATAGTCCACCGAGCGCTCTTTTTCCTAAAAAGAAGGCATGGGCATTAGTATGCCTCTGAGAATAATATCTTGGAATAAAGACGACGCGCCGTACCGCTGCACCGGTGTCTCAATCCGGACTGCGTGTCTTTTCAGCTTGCCTGGCCTCGCGGCCCCTTGTTGGCTAGTCGCCGCAGGCTCGGCCTTCCGCCTCGAGGACCTCCCCTGCAAAACACGGTTGTTATACGGTAATCAAAAACACACAAGGACGGATCCCTTTTCAAAGTGCTGGGACTTCGGTCTCAGTTACCTGTGCGGCTGGAAGTAGCCCAGGGTAATAGGCCGTAATGGCCACCAAGGCGTTGTCATTGCTCAATTGGTAAAATACGCCATCGATTAGCTCCACAGATATGTCCGGATCCTCTTGGGAGGCCGAGTCAAGGGACCGTTCCGGGTCCTCGGGTTGTGGAGGAGGGCTGTTTATCTCCCTTACAGCCTAGCGCAGCTCCTGCATTGAAATCGCTAGACTGAATACTTAACTATGGGAATATGAAACGGATGGGCGAGAAAGAGTGTCCGCTTACCCAGCTCGGAGGATTGTACATAGAAAATCTGCCCTGCAGGTTGACACGGAGGAATTCCTCCTCTTCTCCCTTGTACAAAGTGGATAAGATCTTTATTAGAGCAGCAACCAATTCCGGCCCTTTACGGCCGCAGCGGGTGATGTCATCCTCCCCGTTGAAATCCCACATGGGGTGGCCTCTATACTGAAGCGGCTGCACCCCCCGCATAATGCATGTGGCCATGACCTCGATCGTGGTCAATCCGGATCGAGCTAACAAACTTAACCGGCTCATCAGGTAAAGAACATCACTGTCATCTTCCTCCTGGGGGCTCTATGGACGCCAGCTCCGGCGCTTCTTCAAAGGAGCGTTGTCGAACTAAGGGAGGCCGATTCGAATAGGGTCCGGGAGGGGGGCGTCTTCTATATAAAACCATTCTGAAGGCCAGTCTTCGGACGTCTTCTTTCGGGTTCCGGATAGATATCCGGTCCCGGCAATACGCCACACTTTGGCTCCGCCCACCTGATATATTGACCCCTCCTGAGAACGGGGCACAATGCAGAACAGCTTCTTCCACAACATGAAATGAGCCTCACAGCCCAAAAACAGCTCGCAAAGGGCTACGAAGCCCGCGATATGCAATATGGAGGCAGGCGTAAGGTTGTGCAACTGGAGGCCGTAGAACTCCAGGAGCCCCCGGAGAAACGGATGAATTGGAAATCCGAGCCCTCTTACCAAATGAGGGACAAGGCATATCCGCTCTCCCTTGGAGGGATTGGGAAGGCTCTCCACTTGCTCTCCGCCATTATAGGTGGTGAGCCCGGTTCGAACCGGGACCATGTATGCTGGGGGAAGAAATCCCTTGATCTGAAGCATCACTAATTTGCTGTGCGGGACGGAACATCTCTCCCAATCTCTAGGCTTGGGGCTAGGGGAGCGAGAGGAGGAGCTGCGTCGACCGGCCATGATGGAATGGATCTCTGTCGGGTGCGCTCCGATGAAGGCTCGCCAAGGGAGGATGGTGTGATTTGGATCTGAATCCTCGTCTCTTTAATTGGCAGCTCATTCACACAGCTAGGGGGGTAAATGTAAAAACATCCTGGCTTTTCACATTCGCTCGACACGTGGAAAGTGGCCATTATTGGGCATGGAAGCCAAGGAGCGCAACATTCACAAGAAACCGGACACTATTTAAACAGGTACATGGAATTTGGAGAGGAACCCGCCTTGCAATGCCGAAGACAATCTGCGCGCCGGACTCATCGTCATTGAAGCCTGGTTCGGGGGCTACTGAGGGAGTCCTGGATTAGGGGGTGTCCGGATAGCCGGACTATAACCATTGGCCGGACTCTCGGACTATGAAGATACAAGATTGAAGACTTCGTCCCGTGTCCGGATGGGACTTTCCTTGGCGTGGAAGGCAAGCTTGGCAATACGGATATGTAGATCTCCTCCCATTGTAACCGACTCTGTGTAACCCTAGCCCTCTCCGGTGTCTATATAAACAGGAGGGTTTTAGTCCATAGGACGAACAACAATCATACCATAGGTTAGCTTCTAGGGTTTAGCCTCTTTGATCTCGTGGTAGATCTACTCTTGTACTACCCATATGATCAATATTAATCAAGCAGGAGTAGGGTTTTACCTCCATCGAGAGGGCCCGAACCTAGGTAAAAACATTGTGTCCCTTGTCTCCTGTTACCATCCGCCTAGACGCACAGTTCGGGACCCCCTACCCGAGATCCGCCGGTTTTGACACCGACAAATACCCTACTCCAGTGTGTGGTGTGGTGGATTGCCTCAGGGGCTGATGATGAACAGTACAAGGGAAGAACAGCCTCGCAAGAGGTGTTCTTAGGCTGGTGCGATGAACTGCTAGGGTGATTTCGGTCGCCACTCTCTCTCTCTCTGCTAGGACTCTACCAGATTTCTAGATGTCCCCTCCCTCTGTGGTGGCTAGTCCTACTTATAGAGGCCCTGGGCCTCTCCCCAAATAATGAGCGGGAAGGGCGCCAACACTTGGCCATTTTGAAGGGGAACATATAGTACAAGTTACCTGACCAAAGGTGGTCTTCGGCTACCAAAAGCTCTGGTGATGACACCGTCTTGGGCTCCACGACGACCTCCGTCCTGCCGCTCTGTTGGTCTTGGTCTCATTGCACCGGAATGGCAACCTTTACCCGATGCCTTGGCATGTGCTTGCCCCCTTTGCACCAAAGGGGAAACAAGGACACTGCGCAGGCCGGCACCCACCTGGTCTCGATCGTCATGGCATGCGTCACGGGTTCCTCGTGAGGTACCCCTGCCTTGATCTCTCCGCCTCCTCGCGAGCCTGCCTGATGAGGCTGCCTCGGAGGAAGCTTTCTGTCGTCCGCCCCGCGAGGCTTGGCCCCTCGCGAAGGTCTTGAGCTTGAGCTGATGAAGATGGGCCGTGCTGGGCCCACACTTGAGCCATGCCGCAGGCCGCAGGCAGGCAAGTCTGGGGAGCCCCGTTCCCAGAACGCCGACAGTAGCCCCCGGGCCCAAGGCGCGCCCGGGCTTCGCCTATCAGGGAAGCGAAGGGGCAAGCGCGAAGCGCTGTGGGCCCCAACAACCTACGGCCCTGGGCGCCGTGTGGCGATTGATTGGACGTGGGCGTCTGCGCTTCCCCATGACGCCTTGTTATGCACGCGGCTAAGCGGACCCATAGTTGCACACAGTTGTTCCTCCTTTCCGCTGCTCGCCCGCCTCCTACCTTTCCTTCTTCTTTGAGCTCCAGCCTCCGCCACCAATTCGGCTCGAGTTCTTCCTCCTATTCACCGCCATGGTGCCAACGAAGAAAGGAAGGGGAAAGAAGCCCGTGCCTTCGCCCCGCACACCTCCGGCGGTGACCCCCGCCGTCTCCCGGTCGATCATACTCAATCTAGAAGCTTTGGACAAGGTCCGCTCCGCCCTTGCAACTATCTTCAACGAGTGTGGCAGGACCACGGTCTGGCCTGCATCCCATGCCTCCCTTGATAGGATCGTCACGGAGGTCCGATTCTTCGCCGATGCCCTATGGGTGGGACTGGTTCCCCCTTTTTCCGCCTTCTTCAACGCGGTTCTCTCCCATTATCAGATCCGCATGATGCACCTCGGGCCGGAGTCCATTACTCTTCTGGCTGTCTTTGCTTTTGTTTGCGAGGCGATGATAGGCATTCCTCCTTCCGTGGCCCTGCTGCGCCACTTCTTTTCCTTGTTCCTAAGCGATCCCACTCAGTGCTCAGGGTGTGTGAGCTTCCTAGCCGTGCCAGAGACGGCCGCTTCAGGGATCGACTTTGGCCTTCCTCCTTCTGAGGCCAGGTTCAGAGAGCGGTGGCTGTACGTGGACGTTGGAGTGCCCAACCCTCTGCTCTCGCACCCGACCTCGCCTGTTGTTCCTCATGCGGGTTGGGACCATAAGGTGCTCGCAAGCCCCGGCTCGCCTTCGTCTGGCGCCGCTTCCAGAGTTTGAGGGCGCTCAACACGACAGCGCCCAAGGTGGTGAAGGAGTTCCTCCAATGTCACATTGCTCCTCTTCAGCGCCACTCTCGCCGGATGTGGGACTTTGCGGGGCATGGAGACCGCATGCGGGTTCAGCAGGAGGACTTGGCGCCTGAAGTGTAGCGGACGGTGCTCAGGGCCTTGACTGGCGATCCTTCCCCAGGCAGCCTTCGGAGTAATGGTGTCCTCTTGTACCTTTGCTCCGGTAGGGCCGATTTTGTGAGGCAGATGCCCGGCTTCGACGAGTGGGGACTGCGCCCGGCTGGCTTCACGGGGCCTCGCGAGAACCCAGCCACCGTGGTTGCCTCTCCTACCACCCACGGCGGTCCTTCCTCGGGCGACAGGGCGGGGAGACGAGAACCGTCAAAAGTCGAGGCGCCCGATGTCGAGGTGCTGATGCCATGAAAAGCCTCAAAGGTGGTGTCTCCCGAGGCCCGCCCTGGAGCGGCGGCAGGTGCGAAGTTGCGGCATGTGGTTCCTGAGGCCGGGGCTCCCGAGCCCCCAGTCGTCCGTCGCGAGGCGACACCTGACGGCGCCCCCCAGACTGACTCCTACGGCGCTGATCATCTTGACGCTTCTTCCGCACCAGGGGCCGACCCCTGTGCCGGGCGCTTAGGTCGGTTCCGCATAGACTTCGAGGCCCTCCGCAAGAGGAAGGAGGCCTTGGGTGGCAACGACCGCCCTTGGCGCCTGTTGAAGCGCAGGAAGTACTTTGCCATGGACAAGTAAGTCTTCTTCTTTCCTTGCTCGTTTACTTTGCTATCGCTACGATTGATTGTGGCCCTTTCAGGCCCTGCCCTGCGGAACCGGCTGAGCCAGCCCGGGAGCCATCCCCCCAAACTTTGCCTTCTCCGCTGGCCCTAGGATCGCCGAGCTCGAGCGGCACCCCTGCTGGCAAACCAGTTGATGGAGTGGTCCGTTCCATAGGGCACCTCGAGTCTCCGTGCCCGCTATCCTTTCTTCATGAGTCCTCCTAGGGCACATCCGGCTTGCCCTGTGTTCCTCCTCTGATCATAGATGGTGAATGGCTGAAGTCTATCTTTCGCTCCTCCTCCGTGGGTGGACCGACACCAGGCCGGATTCCCAGAGAGGTCCGTTCGGCGATGGCTAGGGCGCCAGCCCCCAGCCCCGTGCCGGGAGGAGGCCTGCCGCCTCGGGGCCCTCTGCATGCTCCGGTGGAAGAGGGTGATGCGGAAGACGTGCTCCGGCGTGCTCAGGAGCGACGCGCCCTTCGCGAAGAGTTCCTCCAGAGGGTGGCGGATGCGGTGAGCCGGATCGGGGCAGAGCTTGCTGACGAGGATGCGCGCCTCGAGGCCGAAGGTTTGCGCCTTGCTGAGGAGAGGCACAAACTGAAGGTAGCATCGCCCTCGCGCGTCACCTACGTGATCTCGAAAACGCGAAGGCTGAAGCGTCGCTGGCAGCTTCGCGGGAGGCCTGCTCCCAGGCCGTCGAGGAGGCTCTGGAAGCAGATCGACGGCGCAAGGATGCATAGGAGCGTGCATGGGAGCTCCTAGCCTGGGCCAACTCCCTGGAGCAGCAAGTGGAACTGCGCCAGGCGGCCCTTGAGTCGATGGAGGGGGCCCCTGTTGATCAGGTGGAGCTTCTGAAGCGCGAGGAGGCGCTGATGCTGGAGGCCGCCGAGCACAACCTTGATCTTGAGCGGTTTGAGACGAGGGAGTGCCTGGTGGCTCGGGCGGAGGACGACGTTGCCGCGCGCGAAGCCCGGGCCCAGGTAGAAGTCGATCGTCGCGTCGCGGAAGCTCGCTCAGCCTTCGAGCGCGAATACGAGACGAGGCTGGGGCTGATCAGGGCCGAGTCTGAGGGTAGGACTGCGGCCCTCAGGGGCAAACTGGCTGAAGTGACGCGTCGCACGGACTCTGCAGCCGCCCTCAGCGCAGCACAGGCAAAGTTGTCCTCTTCCCGGGCCGAGCAGCTTCTTCTCCAACAGAGGGTTGATGACGCCGAGGCCATCGCGCAATGGAATGAGGATGAGATCCATCGGCGGTGGGTTCTGGAGCGTGAGCATGCCCCCATGCTTCAAACGCTCAGAGAAAGGGCCAACACAGCTTTGGGCAATATCTGCGAGGCTACCGCTAATGAGTCACACGAGGTCAACTACGCCGGCAACCTCCAGTTTTTCACCGATGTGGTGACACTTCTGGAGAACCACTCTGAATGGTCCCGTTGGCTTGTCGAAGAGAGGAGCCGAGCCTTGCTCGGGTGTGCATTCTCTCGCGTCTTCAACTATCTGCTGCACAGGGACCCCCACTTTGACTTCGACGCCGCCATTGCACCCGTGCCCATAGCCATCCGGGGTGCCCTGGCTCAATGGGTGGAGGGCAATGTGGACGCCCTCGTCAGGGCCTTTGCATCTGATGATGATGGCGTGGTCATGGCCGCCAATGAAGGCGGTGTTTTGGACGAGCCTGACGCTGACGGAGATGCTGGCGGCTGCGGCGACAATGCCAACGACGCCAGCGATGCCTCCGAGGATGCCCAAGAAGACGCGGTGAGTGATATGTCCGACTGACCGCATGTCACTGCTGTTTATCCTGCACGAAGAAGGTTCGGGCTTGGCCCTGAAGAATGTAAGAGCATTTTGGGAGGGGTAGCCCCTCATGTAAAGGTTTGCAATTAGTACCCTGGTAATTATAACGTTGCGTGTGAACTTAGCAGCTGGCCTGGTGATGAGTCAGCTGACTTGTGTACCTTCCGACCCCGACGAGTCTTGAGTGGGCCTGCGGGGGCCGCCGTACCTCGGCTGTCGCCTGATTAACTTGTAGATTCCGCGATGAGGACCTCCGGAGAGGGTGCGGCAACAGCGGTCCCGACTGTAAAACGTGCCTGCCCGGCCTGGCTCGCGAGGGGCTCGCGAGGGGGGGCAGTCGACGCTAACTTTGGACGCAAAGCCGAAACCAGAACGCGAGAGATTGCTCGAACGAGACTAAACACCCCTTCCCCCAAACACACGCAAGCATCGAGCTCAAATCCAACTTAAATCCAAATCGAAGGACTCGTCAACAAGGAAAGGCAAAAGCAAAAGGTTGCGTCCGGCACCTAGTCTAGTCTTCGACGTCTTCTCACCAGCGTAGAGCTAAGTGCTGCCACTGGGCATGGGCGAGAGCCCCCGAGGCCCGAGGGTGGCTCTCCGGAGACTCCGGGGCGTGTACAACCCCACTCATTATTACGTGAGAGTGTTGTTGGGGAACATAGCAGAATTTCAAAATTTTCTACGCATCACCAAGATCAATCTATGGAGTCATCTAGCAACGAGGGAGAGGGGAGTGCATCTACATACCCTTGTAGATCGCGAGCGAAAGCGTTCAAGAGAACGGGGTTGATGGAGTCGTACTCGTCGTGATCCAAATCACCGATGACCAAGCGCCGAACGGATGGCACCTCCGCGTTCAACACACGTACGGTTGGGAAGACGTCTGCTCCTTCTTGATCCAGCAAGGGGAAGGAGAGGTTGATGGAGATCCAGTAGCACGACGGCGTGGTGGTGGAAGCAGCGGTGATCTCGGCAGGGCTTCGCCAAGCTCCAACGAGAGAGAGAGAGAGGTGTTACGAGGGGAGAGGGAGGCGCCAAGGGCTTGGGTGCGGCTGCCAACCCTCCCCCACTATATATAGGGCCCCTAGGGGGGCGCCGGCCCTAGGAGATCCAATCTCCAAGGGGGGGCGGCGGCCAAGCGGGACTTGCCCCCCAAGTCAGGTGGGGCACCACCCACCCCTAGGGTTTCCAACCCTAGGTGCAGGGGGAGGCCCATGGGGGGCGCACCATCCCACCAGGGGCTGGTTCCCCTCCCACTTCAGCCCAAGGGGCCCTCTGGGATAGGTGGCCCCACCCGGTGGACCCCCGGGACCCTTCCGGTGGTCCCGGTACAATACCGATTAACCCCGAAACTTTCCCGATGGCCGAAACTGGACTTCCTATATATAAATCTTCACCTCCGGACCATTCCGGAACTCCTCTTGACGTCCTGGATCTCATCCAGGAATCCGAACAACTTTCGGGTTACCGCATACTAATATCTCTACAACCCTAGCGTCACCGAACCTTAAGTGTGTAGACCCTACAGGTTCGGGAGACACGCAGACATGACCGAGACGACTCTCCGGTCAATAACCAACAGCGGGATCTGGATACCCATGTTGGCTCCCACATGTTCCACGATGATCTCATCGGATGAACCACGATGTCGAGGATTCAATCAATCCTGTATTCAATTCCCTTTGTCAATCGGTATGTTACTTGCCCGAGATTCGATCGTCGGTATCCCAATACCTCGTTCAATCTCGTTCCCGACAAGTCACTTTACTCGTACCGTAATGCATGATCCTGTGAACAAACACTTGGTCACATTGAGCTCATTATGATGATGCATTACCAAGTGGGCCCAGAGATACCTCTCCGTCATACGGAGTGACAAATTCCAGTCTCGATCCGTGTCAACCCAACAGATACTTTCAGGGATACCTGTAGCATACCTTTATAGTCACCGAGTTACGTTGCGACGTTTGGTACACCCAAAGCACTCCTACGGCATCCGGGAGTAACACGATCTCATGGTCTAAGGAAATGATACTTGACATTGGAAAAGCTCTAGCAAACGAACTACACGATCTTGTGCTATCCTTAGGATTGGGTCTTGTCCATCACATCATTCTCTTAATGATGTGATCCTGTTATCAATGACATCCAATGTCCATAGTCAGGAAACCATGACTATCTGTTGATCAACGAGCTAGTTAACTAGAGGCTCAGTAGGGACATGTTATAGTCTATGTATTCACACATGTATTATAATTTCCGGATAACACAATTATAGCATGAATAATAGACAATTATCATGAACAAGGAAATATAATAATAATCATTTTATTATTGCCTCTAGAGCATATTTCCAACAGTCTCCCACTTGCACAAGAGTCAATAATCTAGTTACATTGTGATGAATCGAACACCCATAGAGTTCTAGTGTTGATCATTGTCGGTGTCAAAACCGGCGGATCTCGGGTAGGGGGTCCCGAACTGTGCGTCTAGGCCGGATGGTAACAGGAGGCAGGGGACACAATGTTTTACCCAGGCTCGGGCCCTCTTGATGGAGGTAAAACCCTACGTCCTGCTTGATTGATATTGATAATATGGGTAGTACAAGAGTGGATCTACCACGAGATCAGAGAGGCTAAACCCTAGAAGCAAGCCTATGGTATGATTGTATGTTGTGATTGTTGTCCTACGGACTAAAACCCTTCGGTTTATATAGACATCGGAGAGGGTTAGGGTTACACAAGGTCGGTTACAAAGGAGGAGATATCCATATCCGTATTGCCTAGCTTGCCTTCCACGCCAAGTAGAGTCCCATCCAGACACGAGACAAAGTCTTCAATCTTGTATCTTCATAGTCTAACAGTCCGGCCAATGGAGATAGTCCGGCTGTCCGGAGACCCCCTAATC
Source organism: Triticum urartu (assembly GCF_003073215.2). Classification (NCBI taxonomy): domain Eukaryota; kingdom Viridiplantae; phylum Streptophyta; class Magnoliopsida; order Poales; family Poaceae; genus Triticum; species Triticum urartu. The sequence goes on along the minus strand of NC_053022.1, from coordinate 395,476,216 downwards.
CAGGACTCCCTCAGTAGCCCCTGAACCAGGCTTCAATGACGATGAGTCCGGCGCGCAATATTGTCTTCGGCATTTCAAGGCGGGTTCCTTCTCCGAGTACATCACAGAAGAATTTGAATACGAGGATAGTGTCCGACCCTGCAAAATAAGTTCCACATTCCACCGTAGAGAGAATAATATTTTCGTAGATCTAATTTCCTGGCTTGTCTTGGCAACATGACGTTACGTCATGGTCCGGTGATTATTCGAACCGTTTCTTTTAACCAGCCCCGCACATAACGCGAGGCAGTTTTTCGACACGTCTTGTCAAAGCAGAGATCGTGTCCCCTTATTATGGGATTCTCATCAATACGGGCGTGGGTAACCCAACCGCGCCATCAATTGCGGCGCTTAGGGGATAAGCGAGTTTTACCAGGCAAGTGGGGACGCTTAGTTTCGTCCGCCCATATAAAGGGATAAGGATTCACCTTTCTATCCACGCCTTCTTCCTCCCTTACCCATCCATTTTCGCACACTCGAGCTCTAGCGCCCAAGTCCGCACTTCCCACCTCGACCTTCTCCAATCATGTCCGGAGCAGGAGGCAGGTGGATGGTCTCCTCCATCACGGAGGGAGACATCAAGAAACTGAGGAGAGCCGGATACCTGCCCGACGACATCGCGCACCGGCTCCCAGATGAGGGGCAGCTCATCCCCACCCCCAGGCCCCATGAGAGGGTAGTATTCCTCACCCATTTCCTCCGCGGGCTGGGATTCCCTCTTCATCCCTTCGTCCGGGGGCTCATGTTTTATTATGGCCTAGATTTCCACGATCTGGCCCCGAACTTCGTCCTCAACATCTCGGCGTTTATCGTCGTGTGTGAGGCCTTCCTCCGCATCAAGCCCCACTTCGGCTTATGGCTGAAGACCTTCAATGTCAAGCCGAATGTGGTGGGCGGCCGCCAGGCGGAGTGCGGAGGCGCCATGGTGGGCAAGATGCCCAACGTAACATGGCTCGAGGGCTCCTTTGTGGAAACCATAAAGGGGGGCAATCGGGATGGTTCTATATCACCGAGCCGCGCAACCCTGCATGGGCAGCGGCCCCCGAGTTCCGATCTGGCATCCCCACGCGGCTCACCTCCTGGAAAGAGAAGGGCCTGTCCTTGGGTAGTTCGAAAGAGCTGACCGGACTCCAAACATGTATTCAAAACATGGTGGACAAGAAGCTCAAGCTTGTCAACATAGTCCAAGTTATGCTCATCCGCCGGATACTCCCGTGCCAACAACGGGAGTTCAACTTGTGTGAGTTCAATCCGGCGCAGCACCGAACTCTGAACAGGCTCTTCGACACGACTCATGAAGACGCCTGGAGGGTGCTGTTCAAAAGTGCCGAGGCCCCCCCCCCCGTATTACTGAAGATCGCGGATTCAGCGCGAAGCGCCAAGCCAGTGCGGTAAGCTGCTTTACCTTTCACAGGATACTTATTTTTTATATAGATTGACTCTATGCGGGATCTAAACTCCCGTACCTTTGATAGGACTGGCAGAAGATGGCCGGACAGATCGACTGTCCGGCTCCTTTGCCCGAAGGCCCCGCAGACGCTCTTCTGGCGAAGATGTTGACTCCGGCCCCTTATACGGTGCCGGAGAAGACCAAGAAGGCCAAGGGAACCCAAAAGAGTTCCCGTCGCCAGGCGTCGTCGGACTCACCGTCTGATGACTCTGCGGCGCTCTCTTCCCCCGAAGACAAGGAATAAGAAGAAGATGCTCCCCCACCGACCGGGGGAGACAAGAAAAGGAAGGCTGCCCCAACCGTGGAGGATGGAGGGTCCAAGAAGGGAAAGGCTCTACTTCCAGACGGTTCCACCGCCGCCGACGAAGGCGAAGACGAGTGGTTGCCCAGGGTCAAGCCCCCGGGGAGATCGTAAGTATTCGGATACCAGAGTAACTCATAGGATTCCTTTGTCGCACTGCTTTCCCTAACGCCGAACGCAATTATGCAGGCCTCCACGAGCCAGTATCGATGTATCATCGGACGGCTCCTTGGGCTTGTCGGACATGGATAGCGATCCTGTCCCGACTGCCACCTCCCCTCATCCTGCCGACGACACCGAGGTGTTGTCTCAAGAGGCACCAGATCGAGGGGAGACAGTCCCGGAGGCGCCTCAAGGCGACCTTCCGGACTCCGGGAGCCGAGGGGACGGGGCCCCTGAGAGCTCCGAGTTCGGCCCTCAGCCGAACACCGCGCCGGAACAACCAGCGGTTCCAGGCTCGGGCAGGTGGCCTCCTTCTAAGAGGGGCCAGACGCCTGTGCCGGTGACCTCTGTCCATCCAGAGGCGCCAGACAATCCGCTGGAAGCGCTTCGCAGCGCTTCCATCGACGCGGAGCACCGCACTATGATGAGTGCGGTGATCCAGAAGGTTCAGTCCACCAAGAGCGGATTGACTGAAGCTTGTGCCAGCCTTCTAACGGGCTTCGAGGTAAGTGTTTTAAAATGTAGTAGAAATATTACCGCATAGACAGTAGCCCCTGATGCTTTGTTCGGTGTTCACAAAGAAAAGCCGAACAGAGGATTAAATAATATCACATGAGTCTAATATAAGTGTGTCAATATGCATATGCAGGCTTCGCTGCTGGCGTCCGCCGCACTGACTGCGGAGGTCGCCATACTGAAGCAGGACCTCGAGGGGTCCAGAAAAGAGCTCGGCCTTGCCAAGAGGCAGCTCGAGGAGAACAAGGGTAAGTAATACCCTGTCTATAGATATGTATATGTAAAAGCAGACGCGATTGCAAAATGACAGGATCATCGTATGTTTCCCAGGGGCCACAACCGAGGTGGCGTCCCTGAAGCAAGCGCTAACCAAGGCCGAAGATAAAGCAGCCAAGAAGCGCACCGAGCGAGAGAAGCACGAGGCTCGGGTGGGCGAGGTGTAGCAAGAGCTCCAGGCTCTCGTGGCGAAGCACGAGGCGTTGGAGCTTGACTCTAAGACACGGGAGTCTGAGCTTGCCGCGGCCCTCGAGAGTGTAAAAAGTGCCAAGGCCGAAGCCCAAAAGGCCCTCCAAGAGATTGACGCGATGAAGAAGATAGCAGTGGGTAAGGCTTTCTATAAGCAAAGCAAGCATGTAAAAGTAAATTACCGATTACTTACCCGGATCCGGAGCTCTTCAGGAGCATTCGCAGATTTGCCCCGCAGTGTGTCCGATGCCGCACAATTTTACCAGGCCGAGGATGGAAGCTCAACGGAGAAGTTGTTCTGGTCTGAGTATGCTGAGGCCGAACACCCGGTGCCAATGAGCGACCAGCTGAAGCAGATGGTCGAGCTACATAAGGCAGCCGATCGGGCCATGAAGAGCTTTATTATCCGGCTGTGGCCTAGCGACGCCCTTCCGAACATCTTCTTCGGCCTGGTGAGGTGGCTTGTGGATTCCTGCCCGCGGCTGGAGGTCGTCAAGAGATCTGTCTGCATTGAAGGTGCACGACGGGCTTTCGCCCGTGTGAAATTGCAGTGGGTCAAGCTAGACGCCGTGAAGCTGATCAAGGAGGGATCACCTGAGGGCAAGGAGCACCGCCACCCCGAGATGTACTACGAGGGTGTTCTGCCGGGTGCCCGTCACATTGCGGATGAGTGTTCAAAAGATGTAATATTTGAATGAGACTTGCTCATGTGATCCTGTATGATGAAAACTTGTTTCATATGCGCTATGCAACGCTTGTGTGAATTTAAAATATTACCTTCTGTTTGTCCGTTTATCCAATCTGAGAGATGGCTAGTCCTCGGCTTCTGCCCCCATGCCGCGAGTGCTGGGGTGTTCGGGATAAACCTGAGCACTCTTGTTCCCATATTTGGGTCCTTCGAGGGAGGTGCTCAGCAGAACGAACAAGGCAACCAGACTAATAATGCTTTATCACTCTCACTTAGCCATAAAATTCTATAATTTTAAATTTCGGCGAAGCCCCTGGTATTCGGAAGGCCGAATTCGGGGCGCGATACAAGCCTGTAAGCCGAACAGGGCCGGCCCCTCGCCCTAAGCGGCATAAGTCTTTAGGGACTCGAAAAACCTCGCCGGACAGCGACCAGTCTCTTGCCTTATCATGACAGTCAGTTTTAGCTTTCTCTACTGAGGTGCTAAGCCCGGCAGAACCGGGGCACAATCGCAGTAGTTCTCCTAGCGCTACCTTAGCCAATAGAGCGGAACGTAAGGTACCAAAACATAGGAGCCGGGCAAACCCAACATTTGACCAAAGACATGATTCGGAGCTGATGATATAATGCTATAAGTTCGGGGTGCCGCACTTGTGAAAGTGTTCGGACTTTTCACACTGCATTGTGGGGTACGTAAGCCCCTGGTGTATTGGCCGTACCATAGTGTACGGTTGCAAGGCGTCATTAATGAACACACACACACACATATATATATAACAAGAATGCAAGAATAGTCGTAATGTCATGCATTCTTTATTAAAAAAAATTGCGTTAAAGCAGAGTGATACAGATAGCGCGATAAGCAAAGAGTAGGACTATGTCCCTTCCAAGGGCAAGCTGAGGAATGATATTAAATTGAATATTTCACTCGTTACTGTAATCAACCTGGGAATCCCATGGTATAACGTAGTTGTCTGCCTCCTTGGTTGCTGCATCATGTGTTCGGCAATAGTGCTGCCGGACAGTGTTTCTAGAGATTAAGGTCCTGAAAGAAAAAGAAAAATAACCGAACGGGAAGCCCCTAGTGCGGTTTAGGCCGCGTCTTGGGGCATGCTGTAGTTGTGCCCATGGTATTTTTAATGCGTAATTATGTACGCACGGCACGAGTTTTGCCGCTGGGCTTGGATTGGGGTGGCCGTCGTATTGCTACACGAGCTCAGATCGCGCCAGGCGGTCTATTTGCCGATTGCCCCGAGCGTGCTTGAAGGTGTCCGGGTTGTGAAGCGCCGAACTGGTTGATTGCCTTGAGAGGCTGCTTTGCGTTTCTGCTGCGAGGGCTGCGATGTGCTCCTCTGTTCGGAGAGAGCGCTCTGTGTTTCCATTGACTGTAATAACTCCGCGAGGTCCTGGCATCTTGAGCTTGAGGTATGCATAATGCGGTACCGCATTGAATCTAGCAAATGCGGTTCGCCCGAGCAGCGCGTGATAACCACTGCGGAACGGGACTATATCGAAGATTAACTCTTCACTTCGGAAGTTACCCGGGATCCGAAGACCACTTCCAGTGTAATTGAGCCTGTGCAATGGGCCTCTACACCTGGAATGACGCCCTTAAAGGTCGTTTTTGTGGGTTTGATCCTTGAGGGGTCTATACCCATTTTGCGCACTGTGTCCTAATAAAGCAGGTTCAGGCTGCTACCACCGTCCATAAGGACTCGAGTGAGGTGAAATCTGTCGATGATTGGGTCTAGGACCAGTGCGGCGAATCCGCCATGACGGATACTAGTGGGGTGGTCCCTGCGATCGAAGGTGATCGGACAGGAGGACCAAGGGTTGAACTTTGGGGCGACTGGCTCCAACGCATATACGTCCCTGAGCGCACGCTTCCGCTCCCTCTTGAGGATGTGGGTTGCGTATATCATGTTCACCGTCCGCACTTGCGGGGGAAACCTCTTCTGTCCTCCAGTGTGCGGCTGTCGGGGCTCCTCCTCGTCATCGCTGTGCGGCCCCTTGTCCTTGTTTTCGGCAATTAACTTGTCGGCCTACTTGAACACCCAACAATCCCTGTTGGTGTGATTGGCTGGCTTGTTTGAGGTGCCGTGTATTTGACACGAGCGATCGAGTATACGGTCCAAGCTGGACGGACCCGGCGTACTTTGTTTGAATGGCTTTTTCCGCTGACCGGGTTTAGAGCCTTTGAATCCGGCATTGACTGCCGTATCCTCAGTATTTTCGCTGTTAATGCGGCGCTTATGTTTGTTGCGACATGACCTGCTATTGCCGTCCTTGGTATCTGAGGTACCATCGTTCTTTGATATGTTATTACTGCGAGCCAGCCAGCTGTCTTCTCCCGCACAAAAGTGGGTCATGAGCGTCCTGAGGGCTGCCATAGATTTCGGCTTTTCCTGACCAAGGTGCCGGGCTAGCCATTCGTCTCGGATGTTGTGTTTGAAAGCCGCTAAGGCCTCTGCATCCGGACAGTCGATGATCTGATTTTTCTTTATAAGGAACCGAGTCCAGAATTGCCTGGCCGACTCTTCTGGCTGCTGAATTATGTGGCTCAAGTCATCGGCGTTTGGTGGTCGCACATAAGTGCCCTGAAAGTTGTCGAGGAATGCGGCTTCCAGATCTTCCCAACAGCTAATGGAGTCTGCTGGCAAGCTGTTAAGCCAATGCCGCGCTGGTCCTTTGAGCTTTAGTGGGAGGTATTTGATGGCGTGTAAGTCATCGTCGCGGGCCATGTGGATGTGGAGGAGGAAATCCTCAATCCATACTGCGGGATCTGTTGTGCCGTCGTATGATTCAGTATTTACAGGTTTGAAACCTTCTAGGAATTGATGTTCCATTACTTCGTCTGTGAAGCATAAGGGGTGTGCGGCGCCTCTGTATTGGGCTATATCGCGACGCAGCTCGAATGGGTCTTGCCCGCTGTGTTCGGCCCGGCCGGATTTACTTTAACTGTATCCGGCGTGACGTTTGTCGTCTCGCAGAGTGGTGCGCCCTCGTGATCCGTAGATCGATCTTGAATGCTTTGCCTTGTCCTCCAATATCTCTCGCAGGTCTGGCGTATCTCCCCATGCCTTTTTATTTGAATGGCGTTGGGGTGGAGGCTGAGCTTTTGGCTGGAATGCCTCTCTATCGCGGCCACGAGGTGGCCGATCAGCCGTATCATACGCTTCTTCCTCCAGTCAGGGTAGTAACCTGCGCCTTGGGTAACTCTTGGAGGGGCGCTCGAGTTTATATTCCTCGGCCGCGAGGACTTCAGTCCATTTGTCAGCTAGCAGATCTTGATCAGCTTGAAGCTGCTACTGCTTTTTCTTGAGGCTATTTGCCGTGGCCATAAGCCGGCGCTTGAAGTGCTCTTTTTCGACGGGATCCTATGGTACGACGAATTCATCGTCGCCGAGGCTTGCCTCGTCTTCGGAGGGGGGCATGTGATTGTCATCCTCCTCCTCTCGGTCTGACGCTCTCTCAGGAGAGCTGGCTCCTTCATCCTCCTGCTCTAAATCTTGCTGGAGGGGTTTGTTGTTTTCTTCTGCACTATCCAGAGTGTTATTATCTCCTGTGCCGGTATCACCACTTTTGCTTTGGCGGGACTTAGAGCGGCGCCGCTAACGTCGGCATTTGGGTTGCTTCTTGGAGGGGTCATCCTCCATTATCCCGTCGCCATTGCCTTCTTTGGGTGTATCCACCATGTATATGTCATATGACGAGGTGGCTTTCCAGTGCCCTATAGGTGCTGGTTCATGTTCGTCTCCTACATCGTCGTCCATACCGTCAATGTATTCGGAGTCGAAGTCGAGCATGTCGGTTAAATCATCGACAGTGGCTACGAAGTGGGTGGTGGGTGGGCGTCGAATTTCTTCATCGTCCACATCCCAATCCTATTGGCCATAATCCGACCAGGGCTCTCCTGACAAAGAGAGAGACCTTTGTGAATTCAGAATGTCGCCGAAGGGCGAGTGCTGAAAGATATCCGCGGCGGTGAATTCCATGATCGGCGCCCAATCGGATTCGATTGGCAGGGGCGTGGATGGTTCGGAGTCCGGAAAAGAGTCCGGCACCTTGGAGTCACGGGCTGCGCAGAGGGTTAGGCTGGTGTTCGGCTCGATCGCCATTGAGACTGTAGCCCCTGAGGCGGTGTCTAACCACCCGTCCTCGACTGGCACAGTTGGCTCCGAGCTAAGGGTCGGAGCTGATGCGGCCGCGGCCTCTGGGGTACTATTTGGTGGCAGTGCTAGGTCATGCCCATCGTGACAGTGCGGCGCGCCCGGCTGTGGCTCGAATCCATCGAAGATCAAGTCTCCGCGGATGTCGGCCGTGTAGTTCAAACTTCCAAATCTGACCTGATGGCCAGGGGCATAGCTTTCAATCTGCTCCAGATGGCCAAGCGAGTTAGCCCGGAGTGCAAAGCCGTCGAATACGAAGATCTGTCCGGGGAGAAAAGTCTCACCCTGGACCGCATCGCTATCGATGATAGTAGGAGCCATCAAGCCTAACGGCGACGACGCAGAGGAACTCTCAATGAAAGCTCCAATGTCGGTGTCAAAACCGGCGGGTCTCGGGTAGGGGGTCCCGAACTGTGCGTCTAGGCCGGATGGTAACAGGAGGCAGGGGACATGATGTTTTACCCAGGTTCGGGCCCTCTTGATGGAGGTAAAACCCTACGTCCTGCTTGATTGATATTGATAATATGGGTAGTAAAAGAGTGGATCTACCACGAGATCAAAGAGGCTAAACCCTAGAAGCTAGCCTATGGTATGATTATATGTTGTGATTGTTGTCCTACGGACTAAAACCCTTCGGTTTATATAGACACCGGAGAGGGTTAGGGTTACACAAGGTCGGTTACAAAGGAGGAGATATCCATATCCGTATTGCCTAGCTTGCCTTCCACGCCAAGTAGAGTCCCATCCGGACACGAGACGAAGTCTTCAATCTTGTATCTTCATAGTCTAACAGTCCGGCCAATGGAGATAGTCCGGCTGTCTAGAGACCCCCTAATCCAGGACTCCCTCAATCATGTTTTGCTCGCGGAAGAGGTTTAGTCAACGGATCCGTATGTACTTTGCATAAATCTATGTCTCCATCTTGAACATTTTCACGAATGGAGTTGAAGCGACGCTTGATGTGCCTGGTTTTCTGTAACGCCCCGAGACCGATGTGCCAGGTGTCCTCCAGTTATTCGCTGTTGTTGCCTTGTCATTGCTTGCGTGTCATGCATTGCATATCATGTCATCATGTGCATTTCATTTGCATACATGTTTGTCTCATGCATCCGAGCATTTTCCCCGTTGTCCGTTTTGCAATCCGGCGCTCCTATGTCACCCGGTGCCCCTTTCTACCTCTTTTCGTGTGTGGGTGTTAAACGTTTTCGGATTGGACCGAGACTTGTCATGCGTCCTTGGTTTACTACCGGTAGACCGCCTGTCAAGTTTCGTGCCATTTGGACTTTGTTTGATACTCCAATGGTTAACCGAGGGACCGAAAAGGCCTCGTGTGTGTTGCAGCCCAACACCCTTCCAAAGTGGCCCAAAACCCACCTAAACCCCTTCCATCGTCTAGAGCGTTCGATCACGATCGTGGGGGTGAAAACCGCACCTCATTTGGAATCTCCTAGCTCCCTCTACCTATATATATGTCATCTCCCCCGAAAATTCGCGGATGAACCCTAGATTCGCTCCTCTCCGCGCCGCCGGACAAATCCCTCATCGTCCGGACATGTCTGCTCGGCCGGCCACCTCACCCGGGCCAATCAGGGGATGCCACATCAGCCGCTGCTCCGCCCGCATCCACTCACAGCGCGCCATGTGGCGCCGCCTCTCTCTCCTCTCGCGCGCGCCGCCGAGGCCCGCCGCGGCCCGCGCTCGGCCCTCCCGGCCCGGCATCCCACACCGCCGTCCGTGCCCTACAGCGCCTCCCGCGCTGGCTCGCCGCGCCCTTCGTCATCTTCGCCGGCGCAGCCCCGCCGGACTTCCGCCGGCCGCCGCCATGCCCCTCGCCGTCGTTCCCCGCGGATCCGCGCCGCCTCGTCGATCCGGACCTCGCCGGAGCACACCGCCACCGCGCCGCCTCCCCAGATCTGCACCCTCGCGCGAGACCCGAGCCGTTGCGCTCTCCTCCGCCGCCTGCGCCAAGATCTGGCGCCGCCCGCCGCGGCTCCGGCCATCCCCATCGCCGGAGTCTTCCAGCGCCGCCGCCGCCATGGATCGGGAGGAGCCCGATCCAGGCGACCTCCTCCCCGATCGGCTCCGTTGACCGGCCTCGCGGAGGCCCAGCAGCACCGGCCCGGATCGCCCGGCTCGGCCTGCCTCTCCGTCCTTTTGGGTCGTGCCCATGGTGAGCTACGCCGCTATATCCCGCCTATGCGTCGTTTTATTATTTGATGCTCGCTAAAATTCGTCCAAGTCCTGAAATTTTCAGATTCATATGCCTCTTTTCATCATGTCACAACTCATCATCCGTGGCTCCGATTCATGCGTGTAGAATATCAAAATGTTCGTCTCGGCGAGTAAATCATTTTCTCTTATTGCGTCATTTTCATTTGAGCTCATCTTGATGCCCGAAATGCTGTTGGAAGAGGGCTATGTGATGAATTTGTCAGATCTGTTTCAGCAAATGGCATTTTGTCATTTTTGCCATGATTAATATGTGCATGCTATGATCCTGAGTTCTACATGAGTTTTGTTATATGCCATGCCATATTTACAGGGGTGTATGCCATGTATTTTTTTGATCTTTGTGGTTACTAGCACAAGCTTGCAAAGTAGCGTAATCGTTAATGCTGATTTCAGGGACTCAGAATTTTACTAAGTCCTTGTCCTAATTTTGTTGTTATGCCATATGTTCATGTTGTTTCCTAGTGATCTGTGCATCTTTTGAGGATGATCAGTAAGGATGTTTTGTTAACATTGTGGTGCTTTATCCATCCATGTCTTTGTTTGCATTTCTGGAGCACCCTAGCTTGAGTCAATCGAGCTCTACTTTTGCTATAAAGTGAATCCTGGCAGATTGTTGACATGTTTAGCGATTTTGCCGAGGATGTTGCTATTGATCCGTGCAGGCTATGTTGTTGTTCTTGCCATGTCTAGCTCCTATGACATGTCTTCTTCATGGGTGTATGCTTACTTTGTCATGTCATGCTCTGTAGTGAGTGCATCGAGCTCGTAAACATGCCTACTCGTTAACTGTTTTGCCATGCTCCAATTTTTCACTAAGTCTGAATCTGTTTATGTTTTTGCCATGTTCACATGCTTGCAATTGTACTTTCTGATCCATTTTGGCTCAAGGTCACTAAGGGACTTTTGTTAAGTTCTTTGAGTAGCTTCATGCCATGCCTTGTTTTGCCATGTTAAGTTCATGTAGCTTGTAGTTTTCATGCTCTAATGTGTGCTTCCTGATGATAAATTCCAGACTTGTGTTAATTTCAGTAAGTCTGAAACCTGTTATCATTTGCTCTTTTGCCATGCTTGTTTGAACCTGTTAATGAGTGAATTAGCCATAGCTTGGTGTTCATCTTTTGTCAAGCATCTTGAGTGGATCCCTGCCATGTATTTTTTGCCATGTTTGAGTGCTGTAGCTTATTTAGCTTGATGCATTTAGATGGCTATTTGCTGTTAATCGCAGAACGGTGCCATATTTGTTTTGCTTGCCATTTCCAAACCGTGCATCCGATTCCAGTGATCTTTATATCGATTTCGACCGAAATAACCTCAACTTTCCAGTGGCACTCTTGGATTTCCAAGTTGAGGCCAGGTTCAATCATTCCTTTCCAAATCATGCATATGCATCACATACCGCATCCCGCATATCATACCATGTTCATGTGTTGGTTGTTTACTATGTTGTGTGCTTCTTTCCGGTGTTGCTTCTTCGGGTTGGTTCCAATAACATCGCGTTTGTGAGGACCCGTTCGACTATGTCCGTTTGTCTTCTTCATGGACTCGTTCTTCTTCCTTGCGGGATCTCAGGCAAGATGACCATACCCTCGAAATCACTTCTCTCTTTGCTTGCTAGTTGCTCGCTCTTTTGCTATGCCTATGCTGCGATACCTACCACTTGCTTATCATGCCTCCCATATTTTTAAACCAAGCCTCTAACCCACCTTGTCCTAGCAAACCATTGTTTGGCTATGTTACCGCTTTGCTCAGCCCCTCTTATAGCGTTGTTAGTTGCAGGTGAAGATTGAAGTTTGTTCCTTGTTGGAACATGGAGATGTTGTTCCTTGTTGGAACATGTTTACTTGTTGGGATATCACAATATATCTTATCTAATTAATGCATCTATATACTTGGTAAAGGGTGGAAGGCTCGGCCTTATGCCTGGTGTTTTGTTCCACTCTTGCCACCCTAGTTTCCGTCATATCGGTGTTATGTTCCCGGATTTTGCGTTCCTTACGCGGTTGGGTTATAATGGAAACCCCTTGACAGTTCGCCTTGAATAAAACTCTTCCAGCAAGGCCCAACATTGGTTTTACCATTTGCCACCTAGCCTTTTTTTCCTTGGGTCGGCCAGCCCAAGGGTCATCTTATTTTAACCCCCCCCCCCCCCCCCCCCGGGCCAGTGCTGCTCTGAGTGTTGGTCCAACCTGTCAGCTGCCGGTGGCCACCAGGGGCAACTCTGGGCTGGCCTACCGGAACCTTGGACAATCCGGTGTGCCCTGAGAAAGAGATGTGTGCAGCTCCTATCGGGATTTGTCGGCACATTCGGGTGGCTTTGCTGGTCTTGTTTTACCATTGTCGAAATGTCTTGTAACCGGGATTCCGAGTCTGATCGGGTCTTCCCGCTAGAAGGAATATCCTTCGTTGACCGTGAGAGCTTGTGATGGGCTAAGTTGGGACACCCCTGCAGGGATTTGAACTTTCGAAAGCTGTGCCCGCGTGTGTAACCGTGATGGTCTCTTCTCGGCGGAGTCTGGGAAGTGAACACGGTGTTGGAGTTATGTGTGACGTAGGTTGTTCTAGGATCACTTCTTGATCATAGTTGTTCGACCGTGCTTTTGCCTTCTCTTCTCGCTCTCATTTGCGTTTGTTAGCCACCATATATGCTAGGTGCTTGCTGTAGCTCCACCTCATACTTTTTACCCTTCCTATAAGCTTAAATAGTCTTGATCGCGAGGGTGTGAGATTGCTAAGTCCCCGTGACTCACAGATACTTCCAAAACCAGTTTGCAGGTGCCGATGCTACCGAGCAGGTGACGCAACCAAGCTCAAGGAGGAGCTCCATGAAGATCTTGTCCTTTGTGTTGTTCCGTTTCCATTTGATCAGTAGTGGAGCCCAGTTGGGACGATCGGGGATCTGTGTAGCATTTGGGGTAGTCTTCTTTTATTTTGGTTCCATAGTCGGACCCTGAGTGTATCTGGTTGATGTAATGCTTTATTCATGTATTGTGTGATGTGGCGATTGTAAGGCAACTATGTATCTCTTTCCCTTATGTATTACATGGGTTATGTGAAGATTACCTCACTTGCGACATTGCTTTCAATGCGGTTATGCCTCTAAGTCGTGCTTCGACACATGGGAGATATAGCCGCATCAAGGGCGTTACATCTTCTTGTGAAACCTGGGCTCCTTTGCAAAGGCAATAGCTCCAGTGTTGTCACAGAAGAGAGTGATCGGCCCCGACGCATTGGGTATGACTCCTAGGTCGGTGATGAACTCCTTCATCCAGATTGCTTCATGCACTGCCTCCGAGGCTGCCATGTACTCCGCTTCACATGTAGATCCGCCACGATGCTTTGCTTGCAACTGCACCTGCTTACTGCCCCACCATTCAAAATATACACGTATCCGGTTTGTGACTTAGAGTCATCCAGATCTGTGTCGAAGCTAGCGTCGACGTAACCCTTTACGACGAGCTCCTCATCACCTCCATATACGAGAAACATATCCTTAGTCCTTTTCAGGTACTTCAGGATGTTCTTGACCGTTGTCCAGTGTTCCATGCCGGGATTACTTTGGTACCTTCCTACCAAACTTACGGCAAGGTTTACATCGGGTCTGGTACACAGCATGGCATACATGATAGACCCTATGGCTGAGGCATAGGGGACGACACTCATCTTTTCTCTATGTTTTGCTGTGGTCGGGCATTGAGCTGAGCTCAATTTCACACCTTGCAACACAGGCAAGAACCCCTTCTTGGACTGATCCATATTGAACTTCTTCAATATCTTATCAAGGTATGTGCTTTGTGAAAGACCTATGAGGCGTCTCGATCTATCTCTATAGATCTTGATGCCTAATATGTAAGCAGCTTCTCCAAGGTCCTTCATTGAAAAACACTTATTCAAGTAGGCCTTAATATTGTCCAAAAGTTCTATATCATTTCCCATCAAAAGTATGTCATCCACATATAATATGAGAAATGCTACAGAGCTCCCACTCACTTTCTTGTAAACGCAGGCTTCTCCACAAGTCTGCATAAACCCAAACGCTTTGATCATTTCATTAAAGCGAATGTTCCAACTCCGAGATGCTTGCACCAGCCCATAGATGGAGCGCTGGAGCTTGCATACCTTGTTAGCATTCTTAGGATCGACAAAACCTTCCGGCTGCATCATATACAATTCTTCCTTAAGAAAGCCGTTAAGGAATGCCGTTTTGACGTCCATTTGCCATATCTCATAATCATAGTATGCGGCAATTGCTAACATGATTCGGACGGACTTCAGCTTTGCTACGGGTGAGAAGGTCTCATCGTAGTCAACCCCTTGAACTTGTCGATAACCCTTAGCGACAAGTCGAGCCTTATAGATGGTAACATTACCATCTGCGTCCGTCTTCTTCTTAAAGATCCATTTATTCTCTATCGCTCGCCGATCATTGGGCAAGTCTGTCAAAGTCCATACTTTGTTTTCATACATGGATCCTATCTCAGATTGCATGGCTTCAAGCCATTTGTTGGAGGCCCGCCATTGCTTCTTCATAGTTCGAAGGTTCACCGTTGTCTAACAACATGATTTCCAGGACAGGGTTGCCAAACCATTCTGGTGTGGAACGTGTCCTTGTGGACCTTCGAAGTTCAGTAGCAACTTGATCCAAAGTACCTTGATCATTATCATTAACTTCCTCTCTAGTCGGTGCAGGCACCACAAGAACATCTTCCTGAGCTGCGCTACTTTCCGGTTCAAGAGGCAGTACTTCATCGAGTTCTACTTTCCTCCCACTTACTTCTCTCGAGAGAAACTCTTTCTCCAGAAAGGACCCGTTCTTGGCAACAAAGATCTTGCCTTCGGATCTGTGGTAGAAGGTATACCCAGTGGTTTCCTTAGGGTATCCTATGAAGACACATTTTTCCGACTTGGGTTCGAGCTTTTCAGGTTGAAGTTTCTTGACATAAGCATCGCATCCCCAAACTTTTAGAAACGACAGCTTAGGTTTCTTCCCAAACCATAATCCATACGGTGTCGTCTCAACGGATTTAGACGGTGCCCTATTTAAAGTGAATGTAGCTGTCTCTAGGGCGTATCCCCAAAATGATAGCGGTAAATTAGTGAGTGACATCATAGATCGCACCATATCCAATAGAGTGCGATTACGACGCTCAGACACACCGTTACACTGAGGTGTTCCAGGCGGCGTGAGTTGTGAAACGATTCCACATTTCCTTAAGTGCGTACCAAATTCATGACTTAAATATTCTCCCCCACGATCTGATCGTAAGAATTTTATATTTCGGCCACGTTGATTCTCTACCTCATTCTGAAATTCCTTGAACTTTTCAAAGGTCTCAGACTTGTGTTTCATCAAATAGACATACCCATATCTACCTAAGTCATCAGTGAGAGTGAGAACATAACGATAGCCACCGCGAGCCTCAACGCTCATTGGACCGCACACATCAGTATGTATAATTTCCAATAAGTTGGTTGCTCGCTCCATTGTTCCGGAGAACGGAGTCTTGGTCATTTTACCCATGAGGCATGGTTCGCACGTGTCAAATGATTCGAAATCAAGAGACTCCAAAAGTCCATCTGTATGGAGCTTCTTCATGAGTTTGACACCGATGTGACCAAGGCGGCAGTGCCACAGATATGTGGGACTATCATTATCAATCTTACATCTGTTGGTATTCACACTATGAATATGTGTAACATCACGTTCGAGATTCATTAAGAATAAACCATTGACCAGCGGGGCATGACCATAAAACATATCTCTCATATAAATAGAACAACCATTATTCTCGGATTTAAATGAGTAGCCATCTTGTATTAAACGAGATCCAGATACAATGTTCATGCTCAAAGCTGGCACTAAATAACAATTATTGAGGTTTAAAACTAATCCTGTAGGTAAATGTAGAGGTAGCGTGCCGACGGCGATCACATCGACCTTGGAACCATTCCTGACGCGCATCGTCACCTCGTCCTTCGCCAGTCTCCGCTTATTCCACAGCTCCTGTTTTGAGTTACAAATATGAGCAACCGCACCGGTATCAAATACCCAGGAGCTACTACGAGCACTGGTAAGGTACACATCAATTACATGTATATCACATATACCTTTAGTGTTGCCGGCCTTCTTGTCCGCTAAGTATTTGGGTTAGTTCCGCTTCCAGTGTCCCTTTCCCTTGCAATAAAAGCACTCAGTCTCAGGTTTGGGTCCATTCTTTGGCTTCTTCCCGGCAACTGATTTACCGGGCGCGGCAACTCCCTTGCCGTCCTTCTTGAAGTTCTTCTTACCCTTGCCTTTCTTGAAACTAGTGGTTCTATTGACCATCAACACTTGATGTTCCTTTTTGATTTCCACCTCCGCTGATTTCAGCATTGAAAATACTTCAGGAATAGTTTTCACCATCCCCTCCATATTGTAGTTCATCACAAAGCTCTTGTAGCTAGGTGGGAGCGACTGAAGGATTCTGTCAATGACCGCCTTGTCCGGGAGGTTAATGTCCAGCTGGGACAAGAGGTTGTGCAACCCAGACATTTTGAGTATGTGCTCACTGACAGAACTATTTTCCTCCATCTTACAATTGTAGAACTTGTCGGAGACTTCATATCTCTTGAACCGGGCATGAGCTTGGAAAACCATTTTCAGCTCTTCGAACATCTCATATGCTCTGTGTTGCTCAAAACGCTTTTGGAGCCCCGGTTCTAAGCTGTAAAGCATGCCGCACTGAACGAGGGAGTAATCATCAGCACGCGACTGCCAAGCGTTCATAACATCTTGGTTCTCTGGGATGGGTGCTTGACCTAGCGGTGCTTCTAGGACATATGCTTTCTTGGCAGCTATGAGGATGATCCTCAGGTTCCGGACCAAGTCCGTATAGTTGCTGCCATCATCTTTCAGCTTGGTTTTCTCAAGGAACGCGTTGAAGTTGAGGTTGACATGAGCGTTGGCCATTTGATCTACAAGACATTTTGCAAAGATTTTTAGACTAAGTTCATGATAATTAAGTTCATCTAATCAAATTATTTAATGCACTCCCACTCAGACAGACATCCCTCTTGTCATCTAAGTGATACATGATCCGAGTCAACTAGGCCGTGTCCGATCATCACGTGAGACGGACTAGTCATCATCGGTGAACATCTTCATGTTGATCGTATCTTCTATACGACTCATGTTTGACCTTTCGGTCTTCCGTGTTCCGAGGCCATGTATGTACATGCTAGGCTCGTCAAGTCAACCTAAGTGTATTGTGTGTGTAAATCTGGTTTACACCCGTTGTATTCGAACGTTAGAATCTATCACACCTGATCATCACGTGGTGCTTTGAAACAATGAACCTTCGCAATGGTGCACAGTTAGGGGGAACACTTTCTTGAAATTATTGTGAGGGATCATCTAATTTAAGCTACCGTCGTTCTAAGCAAATAATATGTAAAACATGATAAACATCACATGCAATCAAATAGTGACATGATGTGGCCAATATCATTTTGGTCCTTTTGATCTCCATCTTCGGGGCGCCATGATCATCGTCGTCACCGGCATGACACCATGATCTCCAGCATCGTGTCTTCATGAAGTTGTCTCGTCAGCTATTACTTCTACTACTATGGATAACGGTTAGCGATAAAGTAAAGTAATTACATGACGTATAAGTTGACACGTAGATCATAAATAAATTAATGCAACTCATATGGCTCCTGCCGGTTGCCATACTCATCGACATGCAAGTCGTGATTCCTATTACAAGAACATGATCAATCTCATACATCACATATATCATTCATCACATCCTTTTGGCCATATCACATCACAGGGCATATGCTGCAAAAACAAGTTAGACGTCCTCTAATTGTTGTTGCAAGTTTTTACGTGGCTGCTATAGGTTTCTAGCCAGAACGTTTCTTACCTATGCCAAAACCACAACGTGATATGTCAATTTCTATTTACCCTTCATAAGGACCCTTTTCATCGAATCCGATCCGACTAAAGTGAGAGAGACAGACACCCGCTAGCCACCTTATGCAACTAGTGCATGTCAGTCGGTGGAACCAGTCTCACGTAAGCGTACGTGTAAGGTCGGTCCGGGATGCTTCATCCCACGATGCCGCCGAATCAAGATAAGACTAGTAACGGCAAGCAAATTGACAAAATCGACGCCCACAACAGCTTGTGTTCAACTCGTGCATAGAAACTACGCATAGACCTAGCTCATGATGCCACTGTTGGGGAACGTAGCAGAATTTCAAAATTTTCTACGCATCACCAAGATAAATCGATGGAGTCATCTAGCAACGAGGGAGAGGGGAGTGCATCTACATACCCTTGCAGATCGCGATTGGAAGCGTTCAAGAGAACGGGGTTGATGGAGTCGTACTCGTCGTGGTCCAAATCACCGATGACCAAGCGCCGAACGGACGGCACCTCCACGTTCAACACACGTACGGTTGGGAAGACGTCTCCTCCTTCTTGATCCAGCAAGGGGAAGGAGAGGTTGATGGAGATCCAGCAGCACGACGGCATGGTGGTGGAAGCAGCGGTGATCTCGGCAGGGCTTCGCCAAGCTCCAACGAGAGAGAGAGAGAGGTGTTACGAGGGGAGAGGGAGGCGCCAAGGGCTTGGGTGCGGCTGCCAACCCTCCCCCCACTATATATAGGGCCCCTAGGGGGGACGCCGGCCCTAGGAGATCCATTCTCCAAGGGGGGCGGAGGCCAAGGGGGACTTGCCCCCCAAGTCAGGTGGGGCGCCCCCCACCCCTAGGGTTTCCAACCCTAGGCGCAGGGGGAGGCCCATGGGGGGGCGCACCAGCCCACCAGGGGCTGGTTCCCCTCCCACTTCAGCCCATGGGGCCCTCCGAGATAGGTGGACCCACCTGGTGGACCCTCGGGACCCTTCCGGTGGTCCCGGTACAATACCGATTAACCCCGAAACTTTCCCGATGGCCGAAACTGGACTTCCTATATATAAATCATCACCTCCGGACCATTACGGAACTCCTCGTGACATCCGGGACTCCGAACAACTTTCGGATTACGGCATACTAATATCTCTACAACCCTAGCGTCACCGAACCTTAAGTGTGTAGACCCTACGGGTTCGGGAGACACGAAGACATGACCGAGACGACTCGCCGGTCAATAACCAACAACAGGATCTGGATACCCATGTTGGCTCCCACATGTTCCACGATGATCTCATCGGATGAACCACGATGTCGAGGATTCAATCAATCCCGTATTCAATTCCCTTTGTCAATCGGTACGCTACTTGCCTGATATTCGATCAACGGTATCCCAATACCTTGTTCAATCTCGTTCCCGGCAAGTAACTTTACTCGTACCATAATGCATGATCCCATGACCAAACACTTGGTCACATTGAGCTCATTATGATGATGCATTACCGAGTGGGTCCAGAGATACCTCTCCGTCATACGGAGTGACAAATTCCAGTCTCGATCCGTGTCAACCCAACAGATACTTTCGGGGATACCTGTAGCATACCTTTATAGTCACCCAGTTACGTTGTGACATTTGGTACACCCAAAGCACTCCTACGGCATCCGGGAGTTACACGATCTCATGGTCTAAGGAAATGATACTTGACATTGGAAAAGCTCTAGCAAACGAACTACACGATCTTGTGCTATGCTTAGGATTGGGTCTTGTCCATCACATCATTCTCTTAATGATGTGATCCCGTTATCAATGACATCCAATCTCCATAGTCAGGAAACCATGACTATCTGTTGATCAACGAGCTAGTTAACTAGAGGCTCACTAGGGACATGTTATAGTCTATGTATTCACACATGTATTATGATTTCTGGATAACACAATTATAGCATGAATAATAGACAATTATCATGAACAAGGAAATATAATAATAATCATTTTATTATTGCCTCTAAAGCATATTTCCAACAAGTGTCACGGGCGGCGAGCTTCACAGGCACTGGGCCTTCTTCACAGGTACCGGCCTTGCTTCATATCGCCAGACAAAGGCCCCGCCTTGCGCCACACTCTGCCGCCATCGACGGCGATCGGAAACTAGGACGACGCCAATGAGGCAGAGCGGTCGCCAACGGTTCCCCCGACGACCACGGGTCCCCTGCCGGGGACAGGCCCTGGGGCACCTCCCCGGCAGCGGGCCTACCTCCTGAGAATGCCTTGCTCCGACCGTCACGGGGACGAACCCGAATCTCGACCCCTCTCCTGCAGCCCCCTGCGCCCTCCTCCTGAGGGGTATGAGGCTGCAGAATTGGGGCAGCCACCTGCTGCGGAGACCTGTATCTCCTGTGGCCCATGGTACCTGATAGTTGCCGCCGCTGGTGCAGTTGTTGAGGCTCTCCTGGGGTTCCCGAAAGAGCTCAGCTTCTGGCTTCTCCTCGCCCTAGCCTGGCCCGAGGAATGAGCCATGATCTTCTTCCAGCGCGCACCCCTGATCCACCATGCGGGGCACATAAGCTTCTAGGGCCACCGCCTCGTGCGCCTCGCCGTAGCACCCTGTATGCCATGCAACCTGGCTTGGAGTGCCGTCTTGGGGGTGAGGGCACGGCGGTCCGCCGAGGCCGAAGGCCGCGGCGTGCATCCCTTCGCTGGCCTGAGAGGGGGCTGGCGTGACTTGTCACCCGGTGCCGGTGGAGGTGTTGGCGCTGGACGGGCCCTGGAGTCCACTGGAAGTCGCCTGCGTGGGCACGATGCCACCATGCGGCCCGCCATGGGTCTGGGGTGGCAGCTGGACGCAAAAAGGAGGTGTTCCTGAGGCGGCGGCGTCCAGGAGCTCAGCTACTCGCTCCAACAACACGTCGCAGCCGCCCTCCAGTAGTCGGCAACGTAGCAGCTCTCGGGCCACCGTGAGCGCGGCCCTGGAATTCGCTTGCTCCCGTCGGGTGTACGGTGCTGTGGCCGCGGCGTGGTCTGAGGCCCTTGCTGCGGCCCACACCTGCCATGGTGTGAGGGCAGGCGGCGTCTGGCCGCGTCGCCCACGCCCCGCAGCGCCCTGTGGAGCGCGGGCTGCCTGAGGCGCAAGGTTGAGGTCGCCCTGGGCTGGTGCCACGGCGTGGGTGGGCCACGCTGCCCAGTGGTTAGCGTTGGCTATCGGGTCGCTTGACATCTGAACGGAGAGGCGGCGGAACATGATGAGGAGGAAGAAGGATTCCGGCGCACCCCTACCTGGCGCACCAAATGTCGGATTTCGGGTTCCGGCAGACCCTTGAGGTTCGAACACTGGGGTGCGCGCAAAGATCTCTCCTCTACCGATCTACGTCCAATCTCCTCGCGTGATTTAAGCTGGAAACAATGAACAACACAAGGGACACGAGGTTTATACTGGTTCGGGCCACCGTTGTGGTGTAATACCCTACTCCAGTGTATGGTGTGGTGGATTGCCTCAGGGGCTGATGATGAACAGTACAAGGGAAGAAGAGCCTCGCAAGAGGTGTTCTTCAGCTGGTGCGATGAACTGCTAGGGTGAGTTTGGTCGCCTCTCTCTCTCTGCTAGGACTCTACCAGATTTCTAGATGTCCCCTCCCTCTGTGGTGGCTAGTCCTACTTATAGAGGCCCTGGGCCTCTCCCCAAATAATGAGCGGGAAGGGCGCCAACACTTGGCCATTTTGAAGGGGAACATATAGTACAAGTTATCCTGACCAAAGGTGGTCTTCGGCTGCCAAAAGCTCTGGTGATGACGCCATCTTGGGCTCCACGGTGACTTCCGTCCTGCCGCTCTGTTGGTCTTGGTCTCGTTGCACCGGAATGGCAACCTTTGCCTGATGCCTTGGCCTGTCCTTGCCCCCTTTGCACCAAAGGGGAAACAAGGACACTGCGCAGGGCGGCGCCCGCCTGGTCTCGATCGTCATGGCTTGCGTCACGGGTTCCTCGTGAGGTACCCCTGTCTTGATCTCTTCGCCTCCTCACAAGCCTGCCTGATAAGGCTGCCTCGGAGGAAGCTTTCTGTCGTCCGCCCCGCGAGGCTTGGCCCCTTGCGAGGGTCTTGAGCTTGAGCTGATGAAGATGGGCCATGCTGGGCCCCCACTTGAGCCACGCCGCAGGCAGGCATGTCTGGGGACCCCCGTTCCCAGAACGCCGACAGACGGAGACGAAGGAGAAGCGCGGCGGTGATGAGGCTCGAGCAGCAGGAGGGTTGCGAGAGGAAGAAGACGGAGAGAGAGATAAGAATGAGGAAGGCCGAGGTGTGCCTATTTATAAGGAGACATGTGAACAGACGGGCGCAAAACTCGAGGAGGAACCAAATAATGGTTATCCAACTACACAGACGCCTCGATTTTTGGAAGACATTAAAGATGAAGATCCGTTGGGAGATGACATCATAAAACATTTTGCGTTTTCAAGAGATGACGTCATGGCGGGTTGCAAGAACTTCTGCGAGGATAAGAAGAAGGATTTTATCTAAGTGTTGAAGATTGACAAAGAACGAAGTTCAAAGTCAACGTAGGGCCTAATGTTGGGGATATAATTATCAGCCATGACCCGCCCAGGAGGGGCCGGGTCAGCCCCAATGGCGGGTTACATAAGAAGCCCAGTAAACATTAAGATAATAGTTTATCAAATATTAAAGAAGGCCCAAAAGCCTAACGGCGGCTTAAGGCCCAATATTGTAAACCGTTGTATGTTAGGAAAGACTTGTAAAGAAAGGCATATAAGAGAAGTCACCGAGCTGGACACGATTTATGAGCCGGCCGGGACTCTGTAGGCCACCAGGCGTCAACCCGTGTATATAAGGGGATGACCCGGTGACGACTTAGGGAAAGAAACAGAGAGATTGATAACCAAGTCGGCGAGTTAAGCCTTTTGGTGATCGAACCCCTAGCAATACTAACACAACTAGACGTAAGGTTTTACCTTCATCGTAAGGGGCCGAACTAGGATAAAACCTCTCGTGTCCTTTGTCCCGATTAACCCCTTTAAGCTTCCTAGTTGCGATGGCCCTATGACTAAGTCCTTTTGCTAGGACATCTGTCGTGACAATTCCACGACAATACTGCTCACGGTTCCTGTACTGATCTTGCCGATGCCCACATTCCTCATGCCGCGGAGGCGATCTTGGGCTGTGTGTAGATTGGACAGTATCTGACACCACAGATCTGCTATGAATCCTATTCCGCGACTAAGATACTGCTGTGTTCTGCTATCCCGCTGCCCGGAGTAAATCCTGAATCTGCATCAAACCTCGGCCAGCTTCTGACTGGGAAGGTTGAATTGAGTCTGCTATTCGAGCTGCAGCTGTGAGATTCTAGATCGGAGTTCGGTATACCTAAGTCGGAGGCGGAAAAAGTTGTCGTCGATTGGACTCAGGAATCCGTGGCCGAGCACGCTCGTCGAGTGCGCGCTAGAGGTTCTCCAGACGAGTGCGCTCAGCCAAGTTGGCCAGGTGCGCCTCCTCCAAGGCCTGGGCCTCGAGGGTTTATCCAACGATAGGAGTGTGAAGTGTATCCATATTACGGCGGCGAAGATCTTACCTCCGCTGCGAAGAGAGGGGTTCGGGGCGGTACTCCTCGTGGACATGTGATGGGTCGTCGACGCCATCACCACCGTCTTCACGGGTGAAGCCAGGAGGACTGTGTGGTCCATTGACCATCAAGACTTCCACCGTGGGGTCGCTGCTGTCGCACTCAGATGCAGTCTCGACGGAGCTAGTCGACAGATCGAATAGGCCGTAGAGAGTTTCATCAGGCTCGATCGCCGTGATTTGTGGGGTGGCCGATTGGCGGGCACCGCATGCCTCACCCACCGTTGAAGCCGCGACCGACCGGATAACTGGCGCCGACGAACAACGGAAAGCGAGGTCGCCGTAGGAGCCGACTGATACTGAGTCGACGGCTGCCGAAGAAGGACGCCGCGGACGCATGCGCGGAAGTGTGTCGCCCCGCGGACGGGGAGCGCCTCAACGTCGAGTGGAGCCTCATGGAGCCAAGCGGAGTCGTCGGCGATGAAGACAAGCGCGCCGAGACGGATCTCACAGCCTTCAGCCAATCCTCCGTCGGAAACCATGATGACGGGAATCAGAAAAATCGCAACTTCTCCAACAAACTGCTAAGACACTTGCCCCACGGTGGGCGCCAACTGTCGTTGATCTAAGACTGACAGGAGAATGGGGGTAGGTATGAGGAGGCAAGATCCTAGCTATGGAGTAGTTGTACACACGAGTTTACGAGTTCAGGCCCTTCTCGAAGGAAGTAACAGCCCTACCTTTCGGTGCCCTGAGGCGGTCGACTGGATTATATGCGTGTGTGAGTTTACGAAAGATGCGAACCCCTGTCCTGGAGGAGGGGGTGGCATATATAGAGTGCGCCAGGACCCCAGCTCCCCTCCGTTATGCGTGGTTCAATGTACATAAAGAAGGAGCATTACAGGTAACGTCCGTATTAAAGTGCTATAAATGATAGTTAAGTCTATGAGTAAATGCTCGACCGTTGCTGTGTAGAGTGGCTTCAGATCTCCTGTTTGTCGAGTGATTTCTGTGACGGTCGAGTGACATTGATTCTTCCGAGTGGAATGTCTCTGGTCGAGTGGATGATGGTACCCTTTGAATGCTGCTGGCTTTAGGGTGATGTCCTTGGGGAGGAAGTCTAGGTCAGGCCTATGACCCTACCCTAGGTACTTCATGAGTCAGGACTTTAGTTAATGTTAATCCCACTATTTTGGAAGAGTGTCAATTTTGCATACATGTGGATCGTGTTAAGAATATGTTTTGTGATAGCTATATTGTTGAATTTTCTTATTATCCTACATGTAATTATTATGAGGGAGGAATTGTAATAATATCAAGTTTCCTCTTTATGTGTTGAAAATCTTAAAGATTTGTTATTTTACCTCCCTATGCAAGTTGATTATTGTTCCCACAAGTTGTTTTCTCACAAAATCCCTATGCATAGGAAGTGGGTTAGACTTAAATGTTCTACTCATATTCTTCATGATGCTCTCTTTATGTTTCAATTCTTATCCTTTATGTGAGCATCATTGAAATCATCATGCCTAGCTAGGGGTGTTAAACGTAAGCGCTTGTTGGGAGGCAACCCAATTTTATTTTTGTCCTTTCCTTTTTGCTCCAGTTTAGTAATAAATAATTCATCTAGCCTCTGTTTAGATGTGGTTTTATGTTTTAATTAGTGTTTGTGCCAAGTAGAACCTTTGGGAAGACTTGGGTGAAGTCTTTGCGATCTTGCTGTAAAAAAATAGAAACTTTTGCGCTCACGAGATTAGCTGCCATTTTTACTGGAGAGTGCGATTAGGTTGATTATTTTTGAATATGATTAATAGACAAATTCCTCACGTCCACCAATTTATTTCAGAATTTTTGGGGTTACATAAGTATACGTTTGATACAGATTACCACAACTGTTCTGTTTTTGACAGATTCTATTTTCATTGTGTTGTTTGCTTATTTTGATGAATCTATGAGTAGTATCGGAGAGTATGAACCATAGATAAGTTTGAATACGGTAGATATTACACCAATATGAATTTATAATGAGTTCACAACAGTACCTAAGTGGTGATTTATTTTCTTATACTAACGGAGCTTACGAGTTTTCTATTAAGTTTTGTGTTGTGAAGTTTTCAAGTTTTGGGTAAAGATTCGATGGACTATGGAATAAGGAGTGGCAAGAGCCTAAGCTTGGGGATGCCCAAGTCACCCCAAGGTAATATTCAAGGACAACCAAGAGCCTAAGAATGGGGATGCCCCGGATGGCATCCCCTCTTTCGTCTTCGTTCATCGGTAACTTCACTTGTGGCTATATTTTTATTCACCACATGATATGTGTTTTGCTTGGAGCGTCATTTTATTTTCTTTTGCTTTGATTTATTTTTGAATAAAATACCAAGATATGAAATTCTTAAATGTTAGAGAGTCTTCACATAGTTGCATAATTATTCGACTACTCATTGATCTTCACTTATATCTTTTGGAGTAGTTTGTCGTTTGCTCTAGTACTTCACTTATATCCTTTTAGAGCACTGCGGTGGTTTTATTTTGAAGAAACAGATGAACTCTTGTGCTTCACTTATATTATTTTGAGAGTCTTTAGAACAGCATGGTAGTTTCTTTGGTTATGAAACTAGTCCTAATATGATGGGCATCCAACATGGATATAATAAAAACTTCCATATAGAGTGCATTGAATACTATGGGAAGTTTGATACTTGATAATTGTTTTGAGATATGAAGATGGTAATATTAGAGTCATGCTAGTTGAGTAATTGTGAATTTGAGAAATACTTGTGTTGAGGTTTGCAAGTCCCGTAGCATGCACGTATGGTAACCGTTGTATGAAAAATTTGAAGCATGAGGTGTTTCTTTGATTGCCTTCCTTATGAGTGGAAGTTGGGGACGAGCGGTGGTCTTTTCCTACCAATCTATCCCCCTAGGAGCATGCGCGTAGTGCTTGGTTTTTGATGACTTGTAGATTTTTGCAATAAGTATGTGAGTTCTTTATGATTAATGTTGAGTCCATGGATTATACGCACTCTCACCCTTCCATCATTGCTAGCCTCTTCGGTACCGTGCATTGCCCTTTCTCACCTCGAGAGTTGGTGCAAACTTTGCCGGTGCATCCAAACCCCATGATATGATACGCTCTGTCACACATAAACCTCCTTATATCTTCCTCAAAACATTCACCATACCTACCTATTTTGGCATTTCCATAGCCATTCCGAGATATATTGCCATGCAACTTTCCACCATTCCGTTCATCATGACACACATCATCATTGTCATATTGCCTTGCATGATCAAGTAGTTGACATCGTATTTGTGGCAATGCCACCATGCATAATTTATCATACATGTCACTCTTGATTCATTGCCCATCATGGTACACCACCGGAGGCATGCATATAGAGTCATATTTTATTCTAGTATCGAGTTGTAATCTTTGAGTTGTAAATAAATAGAAGTGTGATGATCATCATTAATAGAGCATTGTCCCCTAAAAAAGAAAAAAAGAAGGGAGAAAGGCAAAAAAAGAGGGAAAGGCCCAAAAAAGGATAAAAGAAATAAAAGGGACAATGCTACTATCCTTTTTTCCACACTTGTGCTTCAAAGTAGCACCATGATCTTTATGATAGAGAGTCTCTTGTTTTGTCACTCTCATATACTAGTGGGAATTTTTCATTATAGAACTTGGCTTGTATATTCCAACAATGGGCTTCCTCAAATGCCCTAGGTCTTCGTGAGCAAGCAAGTTGGATGCTCACCCACTCAGTTTCTTTTGTTGGGCTTTCATACATTTATAGCTCTAGTGCATCCGTTCCATGGCAATCCCTACTCCTCGCATTGACATCAATTGATGTGCATCTCCATAGCCCGTTGATTAGCCGCGCCAATGTGAGACTTTCTCCTTTTTTGTCTTCTCCACACAACCCCCATCATTATATTCTATTCCACCCATAGTGCTATGTCCATGGCTCACGCTCATGTATTGCGTGAAAGTTGAAAAAAGTTTGAGATTACTAAAGTATGAAACAATTGCTTGGCTTGTCATCAGGGTTGTGCATGATCGGAGCATTTTTGTGTGACGGAAATGAAGCATAGCCAAACTATATGATTTTGTAGGGATAAGCTTTCTTTGGCCACGTTATTTTGAGAAGACATGACTGCTTAGTTAGTATGCTTGAAGTATTATTATTTTTATGTCAATATTAAACTTTTGTCTTGAATCTTATGGATCTGAATATTCTTGTCACAATAGAGAGGATTACATAGATAAATATGTTAGGTAGCATTCCCCATCAAAAATTCTGTTTTTATCATTTACCTACTCGAGGACGAGCAGGAATTAAGCTTGGGGATGCTTGATACGTCTCCAATGTATCTATTATTTTTGATTGTTCCATGCTATTATATTATCAACCTTGGATGTTTTATATGCATTTATATGGTATTTTATATGATTTTTGGGACTAACCTATTAACCTAGAGCCCAGTGCCAATTTCTATTTTTTCCTTGTTTTTGAGTATCGCAGAAAAGGAAAACCAAACGGAGTCCAATCGACCTGAAATTTCACGGAGATTATTTTTGGATGAGAAGAAGCCCACGGAGTACCGGAGATGGGCCAGAAGAGTCCCGAGGCCACCACGAGGGTGGGGGGCGCGCCCCCCTACCTCGTGGCCACCTCAAGGACCCCCCTGACTTGTTCCCGACTCCAACACCTCTTATATATACCCAAACATCCAAAAAGAAACCTAGATCGGGAGTTTCGCCACCGCAAGCCTTTGTAGCCAGTGAAAACCAATCTAGACCCGTTCTGGCACCCTGCCGGAGGGGGGAATCCATCTCCGGTGGACATCTTCATCATCTCAGTGCTCTCCATGACGAGGAGGGAGTAGTTCACCCTCGGGGCTGAGGGTATGTACCAGTAGCTATGTGTTTTATCTCTCTCTCTCTCGTGTTCTTGATTCGGCACGATCTTGATGTATCGCGAGCTTTGCTATTATAGTTGGATCTTATGATGTTTCTCACCATCTACTCTCTTGTGATGAATGGAGTTTTCCCTTTGAAGTTATCTTATCGGATTAAGTCTTTAAGGATTTGAAAACACTTGATGTATGTCTTGCATGTTCTTATCTGTGGTGACAATGGGATATCACATGATCCACTTCATGTATGTTTTGGTCATCAAGTTGCGAGTTCCGTGACCTCGTGAACTTATGCATAGGGGTTGGCACATGTTTTCGTCTTGACTCTCTGGTAGAAACTTTGGGGTACTCTTTGAAGTTCTTTGTGTTGGTTGAATAGATGAATCTGAGATTGTGTGATGCATATTGTATAATCATACCCATGGATACTTGAGGTGACATTGGAGTATCTAGGTGACATTAGGGTTTTGGTTGATTTGTGTCTTAAGGTGTTATTCTAGTACGAACTCTAGGATAGATTGATTGGAAAGAATAGCTTCATGTTATTTTACTACGGACTCTTGAATAGATCCATCAGAAAGAATAACTTTGAGGTGGTTTCGTACCCTACAATAATCTCTTCGTTTGTTCTTTGCTATTAGTGACTTTGGAGTGAGTCTTTGTTGCATGTTGAGGGATATTTATATGATCTAGTTATGTTATTATTGTTAAGAGAACTTGCACTAGTGAAAGTATGAACCCTAGGCCTTGTTTCCTAGCATTGTAATACTGTTTACGCTCACTTTTACCACTTTCTACCTTGCTGTTTTTATATTTTCAGATGACAAAAACCTATATCTACCATCCATATTGCACTTGTATCACCATCTCTTCGCCGAACTAGTGCACCTATACAATTTACCATTGTACTGGGTGTGTTGGGGACACAAGAGACTCTTTGTCATTTGGTTGCAGGGTTGCTTGAGAGAGACCATCTTCATCCTACGCCTCCCACGGATTGATAAACCTTAGGTCATCCACTTGAGGGAAATTTGCTACTATCCTAAAAACCTCCGCACTTGGAGGCCCAACAACGTCTACAAGAAGAAGGTTGTGTAGTAGACATCACTGGGGGCCATAGGTTTCGCTAGAGGCTTCTCTCAAGATAGAAATTATTATGGTGGGTGAACAAATTACTGCCGAGCAATTGATAGAAAAGTGCAAAGTTATGACGATATCTAAGGCAATGATCATGAACATAGGCATCATGTCCGTGTCAAGTAGACCGAAACGATTCTGCATCTACTACTATAACTCCACACATCGACCGCTATCCAGCATGCATCTAGAGTATTAAGTTCATAAAGAACAGAGTAACGCCATAAGCAAGATGACATGATGTAGAGGAATTAACTCAAGCAATATGATGAAAACCCCATCTTTTTATCCTTGATGGAAACAATACAATACGTGTCGGTTCCCCTTTTGTCACTAGGATCGAGCACCGCAAGATTGAACCCAAACCTACGCATTTATCCCATTGCAAGAAAAACCAATCTAGTTGGCCAAACCAAATCGATAGTTCGAAGAGACTTGCCAAGATATCAAATCATGCATATAAGAATTCAGAGAAGATTCAAATAATATTCATAGATAAGCTGATCCTAAATCCACAATTCATCGGATCTCGGCAAACACGCCGCAAAAGAGTATTACATCGAATAGATCTCCAAGAACATCGAGGAGAACTTTGTATTGAGAATCAAAAGAGAGAGAAGAAGCCATCTAGCTACTTGCTATGGACCCGTAGGTCTGTGATAACTACTCACGCTTCATCGGAGAGGCAATCGTGCTGATGTAGAAGCCCTCCGTGATCGAATCACCCTCCGGCAGGACGCCAGAAAAGGCCCCAAGATGGGATCTCATGGGTACAAAAGGTTGCGGCGATGGAAAAGTGGTTTTGTGGCTCCACTGGAAGGTTTCGTGACCTAACTGAAAAGGGGTCGGCGCCCGCGCCCCACCCCTCTCTCTCTCTCTCTCTCGGCCCTCACCTCACCCGCGCCGTCGCCCCCGGGACCGAGCCACCCCCGACCCCCGCCGCCCCCCGCCCCGGCGCCTCGTTGACCCGGCCCGCCCCCGCCGCCCCAACCCGGCGCTCGCCGCCTCCTCCACCACCGCCAGAGCCAAGGTGAACTTTTTTCTACTGTTATTTGCTATTTTGGTTTAGGTGTTATTAATAGGTTTAGGTTAGTGGTAGGATTAGGTTAGTGCTAGGTTTAGGTTTAGATAATTAGAAGAAGGAGAAGAAGAAGAAGAAGAAAGTTGAAAAAAGAAGAATAAGTAGAAGAAGAGGAAAAAGGGAAAAAGGAAGAGGGTCATGGATCGCCGGTCGCCGAGGGGATAGATGGTGGAGCCAGTGGGTCCTGCCGGTCCCGCCGCCGTCGCCCATCCCGAGAATCCCCCGGTCTGAGTGTTGACCCGTCGACCGTGTGTCACCATACCAGAGGGCGCCCGGGGACGAGCGGGTTAGGGGGTTCCTCGACGTCGATGGAACCCTAAATAGCAAGTATCGCTGGTGCGAGATACATGTGGCCGTCGGTGTCGAACACTACATCCATGTGCCACAAGTGACGTCGGCCTCCGGTGTCTCGCAACAACAGTTCTCGGGGTCGATGACGGTCGAACACCTATGCGAATTTGTCTTGCAGCCTCTGCGGTGACGATTAAAATCCAAGTGTTGAAACTTGAAACACCCAGACTGACTCAAGTCGGTTTGGTTGTTTGAAGTTTCAAAACTTGGCTTTAATCCTCATCGCAGAGGCTGCCAGACAAATTCTCCAAGGTTATCGACCATCATCGGCCCCCAAAACTATTGCTGCGTGCGGGACACTGGGCGCCGGCGTCACTGGTGGGATGTGGATCTAGTGTTCAACGCCGAGCGCCACATGTATCTCGCACCGATGATACTTGTTATTTAGGATTCCATCGACACCGAGGAACCCCCTAAACCTCTCATCCCGTTGTAGATATTTAGTTAGGTTGATGGAAAAAACAATATTGCTATGTTACTCATCTTTCGATTTAAATGTGCAGTTTTTTCATCGCTGCGAGGGTCTAGTGTTCGACGAGCTCCGCCCCTGCGTTCGTCGGTGAGCACAAATGAAATCTCCTCCTCCCCCTTCATTTGCTCTGTTCCTATCTTCGTGTCGATGA
The DNA here is from genome assembly GCF_003073215.2 of Triticum urartu. NCBI lineage: Eukaryota > Viridiplantae > Streptophyta > Magnoliopsida > Poales > Poaceae > Triticum > Triticum urartu. Next base: position 395,444,625 of record NC_053022.1, on the reverse strand, counting down.
AACTTGCTAGCTATAGGTGTCTTCAATCATCAGTATGCGTGAGCACTATGTGTCTCCCGTTCGAAAGGGTTACATCTATAAATATGCATGCATTTGCATATTTATAACCGTGATTCTTTCGAATTGTCCAACATTATCCATGGACAGCCCGAGTATGTGTAGATTGGGTTCGTTTTCCCATATGCTCTGCTCCGAATCTGATGCAGAATTTCATTAGTGCCTCCCTATTGTTCTCCAGGTACACATCCTCTCTGCTTATTGCCGAGACGTGTATCAGGAGAATAGCGGAGAGGTGCTGTCGAAATTTTACGTCCGATCTGGAGCAGAGCATGGGAAAACAAACCCAATCTACACATACTCGGGCGGGATTAGGACCTATCTTTTCCTATTAGCGTCTAGGTTGCATGGCGTAATAAAAGTGACAAACTCCATTAACTGATTAATATATACATGCTGATATATATATATATATATATTTCTTATGTGTCCAGTAGCTAGGCAAGATGAGTGATCGTGCATGGATGTACACCGGTCTCACTAGTCAGAAAGACATGACCATTGAATGGTTAACAAAAACCAAGGGGTTTCTGAGAGCTGCATTTGCAAATGGCCAGAGGACAACCTGGTGCCCCTATGCCGGGTGCAACAAAGAGGACAGAGGATGAAATGGGCAAACACCTATAGAATAGGGGTTTTACGCCAGGTTATACGGTGTGGACATTTCATGGCGAGTCTACCCAACGTGCTAGAGCTGAGGTGCTTCGTCGTCGCACCGATGAGGATGGTACCGGGATGGAAGACATGGTACAAGACTTTGATGATGCTCGGGACTCGGACGATGAAATGGAGATCTGCAAAGGCCTTCAATGAAATGTTGGAGTCTTCAAAACGTCCTCTCCACGAGCATAGTGAGCTTTGTCAGCTGGATGCCATCTCACAAATAATGGCTCTGAAGGCTCAATTCAACTTGGGTAGAGAATGCTGCGACGCTATAATGACAGTATTTGGATGTTTTCTACCCAAAGGCCATGTACTACCTGCAAACCTGTACCAGTCAGACAAAATCCTCCGTGCTCTTAAGACGCCCTATGAGAAGATACATGCATGTGAGAAAGGATGTGCCTTATTTAGGCTTCAATATGCGGACTTGGACTATTGTCCCATTTGCAAGTCATCCAGGTATATTGTGGTAGACAACGGTATGGGTGAGAAGACGCTGACCAAAATCCCCGTTAATGTTCTTCGGTATATGCCAATTGTACCAAGACTTCACTACTAGGAAAAGGCTTATACATAGAAGTTTACTAGTAGTGTGTATTATGGACCCCACACTACTGATAGTTACCAGTAGCGTCTGTTACAAAGCGCGCTACTGATACAACATAGTAGCAGCGTTGGTTTTTTGAAGCCACGCTACTGGTAAGTTTGCCACGGCACACCACCCGACCAAAAAATATTAGCAGCGTTTGTTGTCTAACAAGCGCTACTGTTAAGAAAGTAGTTGTAGCGCTCGTGCACCTAGACGCGCTACTGCTCTTCTTCTATGGGTAAACTTATACTAGTAGCGTTGTTTTTGTACAAGCGCTATAGCTAGTTTTACGTACCAGCAGATATTTTGGCTGACACTCATAGCAGTAGCGTGCTTTGGCACCCCGTGCTACTGCTATGGTCGCCACCCACCTACCACCTTTCCCCTCCTTCCTCCCCATTCTTATTCCTCTCCCCCTTCCTTTCTCCCCTTTCCTTGCACCTTGCATGTTCCATTCAATGCTCCCCCTCCACCACCCCTCCATTAGAGCCCTCCCTCCCCCTCTTCTTTGCCCTCCACCACCCCCCTCCATTAGAGCCCTCTTCTTTGCCCTCCACCACCCCCTCTTCTTTTCCCTCCACCCCCTTCCATTAATGCCTTCCCTCTCCTCTCCCACTATCTCCCTAGCTAGCTCTCTCTCTCCCTAGCTAGCTAGTTAGAGCTATATATCTAGAGCTACTAGGTAATTAAGAAGAAAGGTGCTTGATATCCCTCTCAACACATAGGTGAGCAAAAAAAGGTGTTTGTGTGGATAGGATCGCAACTATATATATATATGGGCGATATGAGAATATATATACTGATTTGTGTGTGGCATAATTTGAGTTTCCTACATTGTGTATTTGATGAAATAATGTGGGTGACATGAGTTGCCTATGTTTTGCCGAAATGTCGATTCATATCCGTTTCGGCGAATTTCGGGCAAACTCAATATGTCCTATGTTTAGGGAAGGTCATGCTGAATTTTTGTATGAATTTGATCCATGCATGCATATATACGTGGTTATAATATTTGCTCCATGCGCAGGTGATCATGAAGGTCAATGGAAGGATGGTGGAAAGATATTGGCAATCCGCTGTGGACGACATGTATGAAAAAAGAATAAAGGATGTTTTATGTCCGTGTCGAAAATGCAAAGGAATTGTCAGGCTCGACCCCTTTGAGGGTGGCACATTCAAGGCGCACCTGCTCATGCATGGTTTCATGCATGGCCATACTCGGTGGATAAGTGAAGATGATGATCATGATGATGATGATGATGATGATGAGGATGTCGACGGGGCAGGAAATAACGACATGGGGCCACCAGACGAAGAGATGACCGATTATGTGCCCGAAGAGGAAGACGGCCTCGGAAATGTTGATGGCGTAGAGGCAGTTCAAGGCGGAGAAGACACGGACACGCCACCGTCTTCGTCGCTACTAAGTTCAGCCATGCGGGGCCCGCATGTTCGAGACCTGCTTCGCAAGAAGACAACTAGCGACCGAGCTGCTTCTAGAGAGGAGGCCAAACTGGCGCAACTGGAGGTAGACTCGATGACTCCTTTGTATGATGGTTGCAATCAATGTTCAAGATATCTTCCGATATGCCGATAAATTGGCCGATTTATCGCTTATCGGTGTCTGACCGATAAGATAAATTTGCCGACAAATCAGTCGATATGGCGATAAATCGGTCGATATGCCGATAAACTGGCCGATTTACCCCTTATCATGGGTCGACCGATAAGTTCCTGATAAGCGATATCGTCAACATTGGTTGCAATAATCCCGAGGTGACCCGCTTGAGTTTCACACTAGAACTTCTAAAGATGAAGGCAAAAAACAAATGGACAGATACAAGCCTGGATGAGCTTCTGAAGTACCTAAAGAATGTTCTTCCTGCGGGAAGCCTGTGTCCTACTAGTGTCGAGGAGGCAAAGAAAATCGTGTGCCCTCTTGATCTGCCACATATTAGATATCACACATGCATCGATGATTGCATCATATATCGGAACGAGCACGCTGAAAAAACCATTTGTCCAAAGTGCAATGCTTCATGATATAAAAAGGCCAGAAAGAAAGCTCCACAGAAAGTTGTATGGTACTTTCTGATCACTCCGCGTCTGCAGCGGTATTTCGTAGATCGTAAGGAAGCAAAGCTTATGCGCTGGCATGCGGAGAGGGTGAAGCCAGATGACGGAGATGAGTCGAAGCTGAGACACCTCGTAGATGCTAGCCAGTGGAGAGCATTAAATGCTGACTTTGATTTTTTTCGCAAATGATCCAAGGAACATCATGCTTGGCGCTAGTAGTGATGGCATGAATCCATTTGGCAACCAGAGCACCAATCATAGCACATGGCCCGTGTTTGTATGGATGTACAACCTCCCCCTTGTTGTGCATGAAGGAAAAATACATACACATGGCTATGCTTATTCAAGGGCTGAGACAACCGAGAAATGATATAAATCTGTATCTCGGGTTACTGAAAGAGGAGTTACAGACCTTATGGACAACGCCGGCCAAGACATGGGATGCAAGCAAAGGAGAGTATTTCTACATGAGAGCCGCGCTGATCACGACGGTGCAGGACTATCTCGGTTATGGCTATCTCTTCGGCCAGGTGTGCCATGAATATTGCGGATGCACGAGGTGCATGGATGATACAACTTCTCTACAGCTATCGAAAGATGGCGGGTCTTCGAAAATCGTGTACATGGGGCATCGAAGATGTCTTGAGAAGGATGACCCATGGAGAAAGCGTGGAGATCTATTCAATGGTAAGGCTGAGCATCGAGGTCCTCCACGTAAGCGTAGCGGTGCAGAAATATATGAGTTATTGAAGAACTGGAAAGAGTGCCCCTCGCCGGGAAAGACGAAGAAAAAGGTGCCGGAGCCCCTGTTGAAGGTATGGAAGACGAGATCTGTTTTCTGGGACTTGGAATACTGGCCCATACTCGACACGCCTCATAGCCTTGATCAAATGCATATCACAAAAAATATCCTTGAGAGTTTGCTTGGAACATTGATGAACATGCCGGAGAGGACCAAGGATGGGCCGAAGGCAAGAAAAGACTTGGAATTTTTGAAAATCAGGAAAGATCTCCAAATGCCCGGTAAAAGGTCGTCAGAGGAGATCGAGACGGAGACGGAGACGGAAGATAGGGGGAAAAGTAAACAAGAAGGAAGAACAATATTGCCCCCCCCCCTCTTGCTTCACCTTAGATCCGAAGGAGGTCGATCAATTGTTCAAGTGCCTTGCCGAAATCAAAGTTAGTTTCGGATACTGTGGGAACATAAGCAGATATCTGGACACTAAGAAAAAAAGGTTCAGTGGGATGAAGTCTCACGACTGTCATGTGATGATGACGCAGTTACTCCCGGTTGCACTTAGAGGGATTATGGACACACATGTGCGTAAGACGCTTACTGACCTATGCCACTTCTTTGATGCTATCTCTCGAAAGTTGATCAGTGTGAAGCAACTCCATAGGCTACAGGAAGAGATTGTTGTCATACTGAATGAGCTAGAGATGTAATTCCTGCCTGCATTCTTTGATGTCATGGTGCATCTATGTGTCCACATCATGGACGACATCATCGACCTAGGGCCAACATTCCTGCATAGCATGATGCCGTTTGAGAGGATGAATGGGGTCATCAAAGGATTCGTTCGTAACATGTCCCGTCTAGATGGAAGCATAGCCCAGGGATATCTGACCAAAGAGTTCATCTCTTTCTGTGAGAGTTATCTGACCAAAGACCGTGTTGTTGGTTTGCCCGTCAACAAGCACTGTGGAAGGCTCGAAGGCGAAGGTCACCAACGGTCATAGGGATTTGAATGTGTTACGCTTGAGCCGACAAAACGACATTGACAGGGCAAACTTAGTAGTGCTACAACACCTAGAAGTGCTAGAATATTTCGTGACACTGCACAAAGATACCATCGCAAAGAAATACCATGACCGTGGGGTGCACAGGACGGACGCTGAAATTATTAGAGAGCACAACTCCACTTTCGTGTGTTGGTTCAAAGAGTGAGTTCTGGCTAATCCCCCGGAAGAGGGTTTTCCAAACGGAACACTCATATACGCCTTATCACATGGCCCCTCGACCAACCTCGCGACTTATCAAGCATATGATATCAATGGATACACGTTCTACACGGAGGAGAAAGATATAAATGGTGATGACCAAAACTCAGGGGTGACGATGGAAGCCATGACCGGGAATGTAATTGAAAGATATTACGGAAGGGTCGAAGAGATATGGGAGCTTAACTACTCTGGATTGCATAGCGCGACGATGTTCCGTGTCAGATGGGCTAAAAATGTACACAGAGAAAACCGACATTTCACTACCATGTGTATACCCGACTCCGATGATAGCGGTACCATCAAGGCCATCGGCAAAAATGAGCCATGGGTACACGCTAAACACGTGACACAATGTTTCTTCATAACTGATCCGATCAATCCCAGCCGTGTTGTCGTGAGGAGAAGCAAAAGGAGCATCGCCGGAATGGATGGAGTCGCCAACGAGGAAGACTATGACCAGTACGGTGATCCGATGAGGGAAGATGATGCTGATGACGACGAAACATATGTCAAAAGAAGAATGAAGACTACATTACCTACGAAAGATCGTAATCCCTGGAGAAGGAAAAGTCACGACCATGGGCTCAATTATTCGACAATGAACAAAAGAGGGAAGAAGATCAGTCTAAAGCGTCGTCGTCGCCCAAGCTGACAAACTAATCCACAAAGTTTGTGTGTGTCTTTTTTGTATACCGGTGTTAGCGGTCAAATCATGTAATATATATTATAGTAATTATTATCCGGAGGGTAACAGTGGTATTGCTCTAACGATAGACCAAATTAAAGGAAGGAAAGTGCAAAAGAAAGATAAGAAAAAGAAAAGTGCAAATGAAAGAAAAAGAAAAAGAAAGGAAGTTTTACAAAATGAAATGAAACGAAAAAGAAAAAGGAACTAATAGGTTGTGGAAAATGAAATGCAAGGAAAATTAATAAAATAAAAAGGGAAATAAAAAAAGAAAAAGAAAAATAATTAGCAGTAGCGCGTTTTATCCTGGGAAGCGCTATAGCTAAGAAAAAGAAAAAAAACTAGCAGTAGCACGTTTCTTCTGGACAAGCGCTATAGCTAACTTAGCTATAGCGCGTTTTGCCAACAAGCACTATAGCTAATTTAGCTATAGCGTGTTTTGCCAACAAGCGCTATAGCTAATTTAGCTATAGCACCGGTCCGCTAGCCCCCCTCTTTCTGTCTCTCTCACTCGCGCCGCCGCTCGTCGATCCCCTCTGACGCCAACTGCCGATGCCAACCCCGCCCCGCCGACACCAGCCCCGCCCCACCCCGCCTCGACCCCATCCCGCTCCGGTATGCCCCCGCCCCCTCTTCCTTCCTCTCCGACCCCTTAGCCCTGGCTCTCTCTGACCCCCTCCTGCTCTCTGCAGATCAGGGACCCCGGTGACCCCGACGCCGACGCTAGCCCCCCCCCCCCCCCCCCCCCCCCCCCCCCCCCCCCGCCCCCCCCCCCCCCCCCCCCAGACCACCTCACATCGAATACTACTTATGACCACCAGAAGAAAGGTGCAGAGAATCAAGAGATAGGCAAACAGAGAGGCGATGAAAAGGAGTCAGAACAACAAAACGAGCCCACTAGAGAAAAAAGGAAGAGCGCCGATCTATCGTAGGACAGCTAGCATACTCGCCATACCCCCCGAGCAGTCGCGCGCCATGTCGACTACCGATTCACGGTAGTGTTCCCACTGCCCCTCTTAACACCTTCCATTCCCAGCACCACATTAGACTGGCTATCTTTCATCTGACACCCAGCTCAAAAACACATAATTCCCAGTCCCACGCTGAATACTAGTTCGAAACCCCGAGACCTGCATGCATAGCCGAGCACGCACGCCACCCGAGCGACCGCGGCCAGCCTCAGAACCACCCATCCCGATCCGGTATGCCAACCACACAACTATCAGGAGCATCTAGTAACAGAACATGTAGTATCGGAAAACGTAGCATCACGCAAACAAATCGCTGCATACAGTGGTTGAAGGATGATTGAGCTGATGTGAGTTAGGTTAGTTGACGAAATCTAATTAAGAGATTTAAGAGATAGGTATAGTTAGCTTCGGATTTTCTATGTAGTCTAGGTAGTAATAAGGTGAGTGTATAAGAATATTATGGTGATAGAATAGTAGGATGGTGGATAGGTAGATAGGGACTCTAGAGTGCCAGCCAATAGTGATAAGGACTATACGACTAGGGTGGCATAGGAGGTATTGGCTTATGATGGAATAGTGATGAAGAGATGAGTAATGTATCATAGATAGTGAATGCAGTGAAATGCATGACGATCCGTATTGATTTAGTTAGTGATTGATTATGGTATGTCTTCTTTGAGAATGGGCTTTTTAAGCTTCACTAGTTTGGTCCTTCTACTCTAGCACTTCGAGAAACTACGTATAGCACTATGAGACGACAGATCGACGAGGAGGAGAAGGACCCCGGCCCCCTCCGCCCCGGTGACCCCGACCCCGAGGTGCGCCACCCCCTGTTCCCTCCCTCTTCATATGTCAGCACATAATGATGCAAGGGGGGTGTTCATAATGTGGCTATTAAAGTGTTCATAATGATGCATGATTGTGTATATGTTGGGCAGCAATGTTCATGATTGTGTATATGTCAGCAGCAACAAAGTGACCTATGTTTTGCCGGAAATGTTGATTCATTTCCATTCCAGCAAATTTCAGGCGCTCTATATGTGCACTTTCTAGAAAAGGTCATGCCGAAATTTTTCGTGAATTTCAGCATGACTTGTGCTAGAAAGTAGGACATATTGAGTGCTCAAGATTTGTCACTCCGGGAATGAAACGACATTTCTGGTAAAACAAAGGTCACTTTTTGTCATTATTCACTTTATTATATAAAGCTCGATAATTAAACCACTACGACATTGAACCCTAGGAAACATGACCGACACCGATGAGGCCGGAGGTTCTCAGTCCCAATTAGGTCAAGCACACGCCTACCTCGACTTTCTGGCGGATCAGGAGAGACAGGAAGCTGGGTGTCCGGACCGCCTTGTCATGACGGATGACAACGGTGGTGGCGCCGGCGCCGACACTGATGCCACCAATGACACTGGAACTGAAACTGGCGCTGATGATGTTCCTAACTATAGCACTTGGTGATGCTGACAGCAGTACTGGCTTCAAGGTTCTTGATAGGCTTGGCTTCAATCCACTTGGTGAACTTGTCGACTGCTACAAGCACATGAGTAAATCCACTCCTACCGGTCCTCATAGGTCCAACCATATCCAATCCCCAAACAGCAAAAGGCTAGACGAGTGGAATGGTCTTCAGGGCCGACGTAGGCTTGTGAGACATGTTGGAGTAAAACTGGCAACCTTCACATTTGTCGACTATTTCTTTTGCCATCTCATTTGCCCGTGGCCAGTAAAATCCCGCTCGGTATGCTTTGGCCACAATGGTCCGAGAGGGCGCATGATGACCACAGGTCCCTGAGTGGATGTCATTGAGGATCACTTGACCTTCTTCAGGTGTTCTGCATTTCTGGCAAACTCCAGTCACACTTTCTCTGAACAACTATCCTCTTATCACAGTAAAGGCTTTAGATCGACGGGCGATCTATCGAGCCTCTTCTTCATCCTCTGGGAGTTCCTTCCTAAGAATGTACGCGATATATGGTACTGTCCAATCAGGGGTGATGACCAAAACCTCCATAATCAAATCGACCACGGTTGGAACCTCAATTTCAGTCGGATCAGTGGCACTCTTCGGCTGCGGGGGCTCTTCTGTGAAGGGATCTTCTTGAACTGAAGGTGTATGAATATGCTCCAGGAACACATTGCTGGGAATGGCTTCCCTCTTGGAGCCTATCTTTGCCAGATCATCGGCCACTTGATTTTTCATTCGAGGGATGTGATGGAGCTCTAACCCCTCAAACCTCTTTTCTAACTTTCTCACTGCATTGCAATAACCAGTCATAGCTGGGTTTCTGACGTCCCACTCCTTCATCACCTGATTGACCATCAAATCTGAGTCGCCATAGACCATGAGGCGACGGACGCCGAGTGAAATGGCCATACGCAACTCGTATAGAAGTGCCTCATATTCAGCTTCATTGTTGGAGGAGTCAAAGTGAATCTGGAGAACATAGCTGAGTTTGTCACCACGGGGGGATACCAACACCACCCCAACACCGGAACCATTCAGCATCTTGGACCCATCGAAGAACATGGTCCAATACTCTGAGTGGATTTGGGCCGGAAGCTGCTGTTCGATCCACTCGACGAGGAAATCAACTATTGCTTGGGACTTGATAGCTTTATTTGCCTCAAATTTGACGTCCAGGGGAAGGAGTTCAATCGCCCACTTTGCCACTCGACTAGTTGCATCTCTGTTGTTCAGAATCTCTGATAATGGAGCGTCGCTGACGACTGTAATGGAATGATCAGAGAAATAGTGTGCAACCTTCTTCGTGGTCATGTAAATTCCATAAAAAAGCTTCTGATAATGTGGATATCTTTGCTTCGACGGAGTCAGAACTTCAGAAACATAATATACTGGGCGCTGAACTTTATAGGCTTTTCCTTCTTCCTCCCGCTCGACCACAAGTACTGTACTAACAACTTGTCCAGTGGCTGCAATATAAAGCAGTAAAGGCTCTTTGCTGATTGGTGCAACAAGCACCGGCTGGGTGGAAAGCAGGGCTTTGAGCTCTGCAAACGCTGCATCAGCTTCGGGGGTCCACTCAAACTTATCAGACTTCTTCATCAATCGGTAAAGAGGTAATGCCTTTTCACCGAGGCGAGAAATGAATCGACTCAAGGCAGCCAAACAACCAGTAAGCTTCTGGACATCGTGCACACGCACAAGGCGTTTCATCCGAAGTATAGCACCAACTTTCTCTGGGTTAGCATCGATCCCTCGTTCGGAAACGAGGAACCCGAGTAATTTTCCACCAGGAACTCCGAATGTGCATTTCGATGGATTAAGCTTGATATCATACCTTTTGAGGTTGGCAAAGGTTTCAGTGAGGTTAGCCAGTAGGTCGGAACCCTTACGTGACTTGACCACGATATCGTCCATGTATGCTTCCACATTCCGACGGATCTGAGCGAGTAAACACTTTTGGATTATACGCATGAATGTTGCTCTGGAGTTCTTCAGGCCGAATGGCATAGTGACATAACAGAAGCATCCGAATGGAGTGATGAAAGCCGTTTTTATCTCATCGGGTCCATATAGTCGGATCTGATGATACCTGGAATAGGTGTCCAAAGAGGACAAATGCTCACACCCCGTAGTCGAGTCGACAATTTGGTCGATGCGGGGGAGAGGAAAATGATCTTTCGGGCAGGCCCGATTGATATGCTTGAAGTCAATGCACATGCGAAGTGAATCATCCTTCTTGGGGACCATGACAACATTGGCGAGCCAGTCGGAGTGGTAAATCTCTCGGATGAACTCAACTGCCAGGAGCCGAGCCACCTCCTCGCCAATTGCTTTTCTCTTCTGGACGGCGGACCATCGGAGATGTTCCTTGACTGGTTTTACTTTTGGCTCGACTCGCAAACGATGCTCAGCTAGTCCCCTGGGTACACCCGGCATGTCAGAAGGTTTCCATGCAAAAGATGCCCCAGTTCTCACGGAGGAACTGGATGAGCGCTTCTTCCTATTTGCTGTCGAGTGTTGTTGAGATATGGGTCGGAGCAGCATTGGGAACGGTCGGGTGAATATGAATCGGCTTCGTTTCACTGGACGACTGAAATGCAGAATCTGTGGCAGGCTTCTTGGCTCGCAGCAAATCACTCGGATCTGCATTTTTCTGATACTCTTGCAGTTCTACTACTGCCATTTGTGCATCGGCAATTTTTGAGCCCTTTTGGAAGCACTCTTCTACCTTCTGCCGATTGCCAGTGACAGTGATTACTCCTCTAGGACCAGGCATCTTCAATTTGAGATACATGTAACATGGTCGAGCCATAAAACATGCATAAGCGGGCCTACCCAGAATAGCATGGTAAGCACTCTTGAAATCCACTACCTCAATGTCAACTTTTTCTTGCGATAGTGGAATCACCAAAAACCACATCAAGGGTGATCTGGCCGAGTGACTGAGCCTTCTTGCCAGGTATAACGCCATGGAAACTCATGTTTCTTTCGCTAAGCTTGGACATCGGAATGCCCATTCCCTTCAAAGTTTTAGCATAAAGGATATTCAGGCCACAGCCACCGTCCATCAGCACTTTAATCAGTCGAGTGCCTTCAACTACTGGGTCGACCACCAGTGCTTGCCTCCCAGGGGTGGCTATATGTGTTGGATGGTCCGACTGGTCGAATGTGATGGCAGTCTGGGACCACTTCAGATAACTGGGTGTTGCTGGAGCAACCACGTTTACTTCTCTGTTAATAACTTTCAATTGACTTTTGCTTTCAACATCAGCAAAAATCATCAGCGTGGAATTGACATTGGGAAGACCATCATCATCTTCTTCCCTATCCTCACCTCTGTCCGATTCCTTTTCCTTCTCCTTGGGTTGTTTCTCTCGGAACTGCTGGATCAGGAGACGACACTATCGATTGGTGTGTTTAGGGTAAATGAGATTCCCCTCTTCATCTTTTTTGGTATGAATATGGCACGGTAAATCAAACACATCATTCCCATCTTGATCTTTAACTTTTTTGGGAGTCTAGAGCCCTTTGGGCTTTCCTTTGAACTTTCCTTGGGCAACAACTAAAGCTTCACCAGGAGCAGCTGGTTCAGCCTTTCGTTTCTGTTTCCGACTGGAATTCCCTCCTTCGGTTTCTTGGGCGACTGTTTTGTGCTTGCCACTCCGGAGTCGGTCTTCCTCTTCACCATTGGCATACTTGGTGGCAATCTCCATCATTCGACTCAGGGACATATCTCATGTCCGTCCGAACTTCAGGTTCAACTCTCTGTACTTAACTCCTTCCTTGAAGGCACAAACTGCTTGGTGATGCGACACATTCTCCATTGTGTGGTGCAGAGTGATCCATCTCTGGATATAATCTCTCAAGGTTTCATTCGACTTCTGAACACAGGACTGTAATTCTGTCAACCCTGCTGGCCTTTTGCAAGTACCTTCAAAGGTTCTAAAAACACTCGAGCAAATTCCTCCCAACTATATATGCTGCCAGGAGCCAACTGATTCAACCACGCTCTGGCTGAGCCCTCCAACATCAAGGGAAGGTGCTTCATGGCCACTTCATCATTGCCGCCACCAATCTGCACAGCCACTTGGTAGTACTCAAGCCAAGTGTCTGGCTTGGACTCGCCGGTGAACTTGCTGACTCCAGTCGCCAACCTGAAGTTGGGAGGAATCACTGCTTCTCTGATGGCTCTGCTAAAACACTTGGGTCCTGAAACGTGCACCCTGCTTCTAGTCGGATAATCTCTATCGTGGCCTTCTCTGTGAGCCCTGTTCCTATCAACCAGACCTTGAACAAGAATAGATCTTGCATCAAAGCCTGGCTCTCTGGGGTCGACCGGAATTCTTCATCCGCCGCTGTGGGGGCGCCTGTCATCTTGCCACCGAGGCACGTATGACCCACTCCTCGGAGGAGGCGTGGGCACTCGACGACGGTCATCGTGGTCGAGTCGATGATCATACTGCTCACAGTCCATGTACTGATCTTGCCGGTGCCCACGTCCCTCACGCCGCGGAGGCGATCTTGGGCTGTGAGCAGATTGGACAGTATCTGCCACCACAGATCTACTATGAATCCTATTCCGCGACTGAGATACTGCTGTATTCTTCTCTCCTGCTGCCCAGAGTAAAGCCCGGATCTGCATCAAACCTCGTCCAGCTTCTGACTGGGAAGGTTGAATTGACTCTGCTATTCGACCTGCAACTGTGAGATTCTGGATCGGAGTTCGGTATACCTGAGTCGGAAGCGGAAAAAGTTGTCGTCGACTGGACTCGGGAATCCGCTACCGAGCACGCTCGTCGAGTGCGCGCTGGAGGTTCTCCAGTCGAGTGCGCTCAGCCAAGTTGGCCAGGCGCGCCTCCTCCAAGGCCTGGGCCTCAGGGGTTTCTCCAACGATGGGAGTGTGAAGTGCATCCATATTAGGGCGGCGAAGATCTTCCCTCCGCTGTGAAGAGAGGGGTTCGGGGCGGTACTCCTCGTGGACATGTGATGGATCGCCGACGCCATCGCCATCGTCTTCACGGGGGAAGCCAGGAGGACTGCGTGGTTCATTGACCATCAAGACTTCCGCTGCGAGGTCGCTGCTGTCGCACTCGAATGCAGTCTCGACGGAGCCAGTCGATAGATCGAATAGGCCGTAGAGAGTTTCATCGGGCTCGATCGCCGCGATTTGTGGGGTGGCCAATTGGCGTGCCACCGCATGTCTCACCCACCGCTGAAGCTGCGACCGACCGGATCGCTGATGCCGGCGAACAATGGGAAGCGAGGATGCCGTAGGAGCCGACTGATACTGAGTCGATGGCTGTCGAAGAAGGACGCCACGGACGCATGCGCGGAAGTGCGTCGCCCCACGGACGGGGAGCGCCTCGACGTCGAGTGGAGCCTCATGGAGCCAAGCGGAGTCGTTGGCGATGAAGATGAGCGCGCCGAGATGGATCTCGCGGCCTTCAGCCAATCCTCCGCTGGAAACCATGATGACGGGAATCGGAAACTTCTCCAACAAACTGCTAAGACACCAGCCCCAAGGTGGGCGCCAACTGTCGTGGATCTAAGACTAACAGTAGAATGGGGGGTAGGTATGAGGAGGCAAGATCCTAGCTATGGGGTAGTTGTACACACGAGTTTACAAGTTCAGGCCCTTCACGGAGGAAGTAACAGCCCTACATCTTGGTGCCCTGAGGCGGTCGACTGGATTGTATGTGTGTGTGAGTTTACAAAAGATGTGAACCCTTGTCCCAGAGGAAGGGGGTGACTTATATAGAGTGCGCCAGGACCCCAGCTCCCCTCCGCTACACAAGGTTCAATGTACATTAAGAGTGGAACGTTACTGGTAACGCTAGCAATTAAGTGATATAAATGACAATTAAGTCTATGAGTAAACGCCTGACCGTTGTTTGTGCAAAGTGGCTTTAGATCTTCTGTACGTCGAGTGCCTTCTGTGACAGTCGAGTGTCATTGATTCTTCCAAGTGGAATGTCTTTAGTCGAGTGGATGATGATACCCTTCGAACGCTTCTGGCTTTAGGGCGATGACCTTGGGGAGGGCGTCTAGGTCAGACCTGTGACCCTACCCTAGGTACATACCTTCATCAGGCTCCACCCACAAAGGGTCCACGAAGAAGCAACCTTGTCTATCCCACCATGGCCATCGCCCACGAAGGACTTGCCTCGCTAGGGTAGATCTTCACGAAGTAGGCGATCTCCTTGCCCGTACAAACTTCTTGGTTCAACTCCACAATCTTGACGGAGGCTCCCAAGTGACACCTAACCAATCTCGGAGACACCACTCTCCAAAAGGTAATAGACAGTGTGTTGATGATGAACTCCTTACTCTTGTGCTTCAAATGATAGTCTCCCCAACACTCAACTCTCTCTCTCACTGATTTAGATTTGGTGGAAAGATGATTTGAGTGGAAAACAACTTGGAGAAGGCTAGAGATCAAGATTCATATGGTTGGAATGGAATATCTTGACCTCAACACATGAGTAGGCGGTTCTCTCTCAGAAAATGTATGATGGAAGTGTAGGCATGTTCTGATGGCTCTCCTCACAAATGAAAAGTGGGTGGAGGGGTATTTATAGCCTCCACAGAAAATCTAACCATTACACACAAATCACCAAACTCGGTGGGACCGAATAATAAAACTTGGTTGGATCGATTTAGTTCAAAATGTGAACGTTAGGATTTTTGGTGGGACCGAGATGTCAACTCGGTGAGACCGATTTCATTAGGGTTAGGGCATAACGTAATCTCAGTGAGACCGATTATACAAACTCGGTGAGACCAATTTTGGTAATAAGCTAACCAAAGAGTTGGTCAGGCAAACTTGGTGGGACCGATTCGCTCATCTCGGTGAGACCGAGATGTTACGATGGAGAAACAGAGAGTTTGCATTGTGAACTCGGTGGGACCGATCGCTCATTTCGGTTGGATCGAAACGTTACGAAGGGAAACAGAGAGTTTGCAATCCCATATCGGTGAGACCGAGATCCCTATCAGTGAGACCGAAAAGACTAGGGTTTTGTGGCAGTGGCTATGTCAACTGAACTCGGTGGAGCCGGATAGAAAGTGTTGGTGGGGTCAAGTTTGACTTTTGATTTGGGACATATGTGGATATGAGAAAATGGTTGAGGGTTTTGGAGCATATCACTAAGCATTTTGAGCAAGTAACCCATTAAGCAACACCTCATCCCCTTTTAATAGTATTGGCTTTTCCTATGGACTCAATGTGATCTTGGATCACTAAAAGTTAAATGTGGAGTCTTGAGCTTTAGAGCTTGAGCCAATCTTTTGTCCTTAGCATTTTGAGGGGTCCACATTTCTAATCCATGCCATGCCAATCATTGAGTTTTCCTGAAATATTTATCTTGAAATAGTATTAGCTCAATGAGCTATATGTTGTTAGGAATTACCAAAACCACCCAGAGATAGTTGCACTTTCAACTACCTTGCTGCACTTTTGCTACCATTATCGTTACTTGTTTGTTACAAATTTTCTTGCTATCAAACTACTCGTTACTTATAATTCCAGTGCTTGCAGACGTTACCTTGCTGAAAACCTCTTGTCATTTACTTTTGCTCCTTGTTGGGTTCGACACTCTTACTTATCGAAAAGACTGCAATTGATCCCCTATACTTGTGGGTCATCAGCCCCCTTATGATCTAGCATGTGCACAAACAGTGCCACATATAGTAAACCTATGGCCGTGGCATTTTACCATTAGGGCAAGCCAGGACAAATCTCAGGTCAAATCAATGTCAAAGCACGCACGTGGTGTGATGAGGAAAACGAAACCAACTTAGGTGGCCTAAGTAACATCATACCTCATCATTTTCCGGCAATCTCGCTCACCCCCGAGAATCTACCCCACGCGCACACGGATCGAACCAAGTGTCCTCCCGCGAGTGGCCGCGCTGTGTAGACGGTGCAGTGTGGGGTTGTTGGACAGGTTTCGCCATGAGAGGGCTCCTAAATTTTACTGCTTCGGTCTCAAAATGTAAGACATTTGGCTTCTATATCAATGGAGTCTGAAATTTGGCAAAAATTTAAAACTAACCATTATATTTCAAGAAATTCAGATTTTTCTTTACACGTGTACATAGGGATATGCCGTTCATGTCCGTAAATTTTCATGAAGAAATATGTTTTTGATGTGAGCTACATGAAAACAAAAATTAGCTCACATAAAAATGCATTGCGTCATGAAACTTTGCAAACACGTACTCTCTCCGTTCCATAATATAAGAGCGTTTTTTACGCTAGTGTAGCGTCAAAAACGCTATTATATTATGGGATGGAGGGAGTAGTATATACATCCTTATGTATATGAAAATTCATAATTCTTTGAAACTTAAAAGGTTAAAATTTGAATTTTTCAGAATTTATGGAGCCTGAGCTCTGTTAGCATTTTCCGTGAGCGAGTGAGGTTGTTGTACATGTTTCAGTCCTTGCATCATGTATGCTGCAAGTTAAACATAAACAAAATTATATACAACCAGGTTTTGCACGAGAGTGCTGCTTCGAGACCAAATATTACACAATTAATTTGCTGTGCTTTTCTTGAGAGAAGGAGGCTCATGGTTCTTTTCATGCCAAATAGCGAACCGTGCCATAGTTATCAAGACCAATCGTATGTAACTAAATAAATGATCCCATCAACATGTTTATATTAACTTGCAAGCCTGCCATAATTATTGATGAAAAATTCCATCTAAACATGGAACAACCATGCATGAGAAAAAAAATTAAGTGGATGAGAAAACTATTATGCTAGATATATTCAGTAAATATATAATATCAATAATTAAATACAATAAATAATATCACCATTTAGTTTCGGTATTCATATCATATTAATAAAAACTAGAAGAATGCCCATGCGTTGCAACGGGGCCACATTAATTTTAACAGCTCAATATTAATATTCTCATACATATCAAGTGATATTGGCGACTTTTTTACCATCAAATCCTCACACACACTCTCTCCCTCCCTCTTCCTCACCATAATCCATCTATTTCACACACACACACACGCTAGTGCATAACAATATGGATTATGTGTATTATATTTTCCACCACAACTGAGGGAATTAATTTCATGTAAATCCGCCAGCCACAGCTCCAAGAATACGCGGAGGAGGTGTCCAGCTTCCAGGTGCGTCTGCGCGCCGACCACCCACGCCGGGTCCTTCAAGTGCCGCTTCCACCGCACCAACTCTCAGGGCCACGACCATGGCCAGGGCCAGGGAAGCCGCTGAAAGATCGTGGATGTCGCCTAGAGGGGGGTGAATAGGCGTTTTAAAATAATTACGGTTTAGGCTTGAACAAATGCGGAATAAACCTAGCGGTTAATTTGTCAAGCACAAAACCTACAACAACTAGGCTCACCTATGTGCACCAACAACTTATGCTAAGCAAGATAAACTACTAGGTGATAGCAAGATATATGATAAGAAAACAATATGGCTATCACAAAGTAAAGTGCATAAGTAAAGAGCTCGGGTAAGAGATAATCGAGGCACGCGGAGACGATGATGTATCCCGGGTTCACACCCTTGCGGATGCTAATCTCCGTTTGGAGCGGTGTGGAGGCACAATGCTCCCCAAGAAGCCACTAGGGCCACCGTAATCTCCTCACGCCCTCGCACAATGCAAGATGTCGTGATTCCACTAAGGGACCCTTGAGGGCGGTCACCGAACCTGTACAAATGGCAACCCTTGGGGGCGGTCACCGAACCCGTACACTTTGGCAACCCTTGGGGGCGGTCACCGGTCCCCGTCAAAATGTTCGGGGCGATCTCCACAACCTAATTGAAGACCCCGATGCTTGCTCGGAGCTTTACACCACAATGATTGAGCTTCAAACACCACCAACCGTCTAGGGCGCCCAAGCACCCAAGAGGAACAAGCTCAAGGGTACCAAGCACCCAAGAGTAATAAGCTTCTCAACTTGTAACTTCCACGTATCACCATGGAGAACTCAAACCGATGCACCAAATGCAATGGCAAGGGCACACAGAGTGCCCAAGTCCTTCTCTCTCAAACCCCACCGAAGCAACTAATGCTAGGGAGGAAAATGAGAGGAAGAACAAGAAGGAGAACACCAAGAACTCCAAGATCTAGATCCAAGGGGTTCCCCTCACATAGAGGAGAAAGTGATTGGTGGAAATGTGGATCTAGATTTCCTCTCTCTTTTCCCTCAAAAATTAGCAAGAATCCATGGAGGGATTAAGAGTAAGCAAGCTCGAAGAAGGTCAACAATGGGGAAAGAACACGAGCTCAAAGGATAAGGTTGAATGGGGAAGAAGACCTCCTTTTATAGGAGCTCCCGAATCCAACCGTTATGTGCTCAGTCCGCGCACGAGCGGTACTACCGCTCAGGGGAGCGGTACTACCGCTCGGGCGGTAGAACACGGAGAGTGGAGCGAAACAGAGTGTGAGGCAGAGCCGTATGAGCGGCACTACCGCTGGAGCCAGCGGTACTACCGCTTGAGGCGATAAGCGGTACTGCCGCTCCGGACCGACGGTACTACTGCTGGGACTGCGCACAACGCCTACCACGAGCACAGGGAGAAGGAGCAGAGAGGAGAACCATTGAGCGGCACTAGGAGTGGTGGTAGCCGCGGTACTACCGCACATGAGCGGTACTACCACTTCTACTGCCGCTCCTACTGCCGCTGAACCCGACACGAGAAAACCACGTCTCGAGTCGAGGCGGTACCAATGCGGAACCGGAGCCGTACTACCGCTTATGGCCATGGGCGGTACTACCGCTGTGGGACAGCGGTACTACCGCTTGTGGCGATAAGCGGTACTGCCGCTCCGGCCCAGCGGTACTACCGTTGGCGCCATCCTTATGCCACTTCCATGAAAGCAAGTAAACTCCACGGAAAACCAGAACTGCCATAACTTTTGCATATGAGCTCCGAATTGAGCAAACTCAAGCTTGTTGGATACAAGACGACGAGTAGTATCAAAATAGCGACAGGGGAGGTATGCCAACAAATAGAGGAGTGAAACCTCCAACCGAGAAGAACCGGCAGAACCTCAAACATCGAAAACATCATAGAAGATGCATGTGAACTCCGTTTTCGATAAACTCGAGCTTGTCATCAAGATGACCATAAGCTCTAAGACTCTCAAAGAGAACCAAACAAGAACCAAGAAAGATGATGCAAGGATGCAATGGTTTGAGCTCTCAACGAACAATATGATCAAGCTACTCATCGAGAGCCCCCCTTGATAGTACGGCAATCAATCCTATAACCCGGTCTCCCAACTACCATCATGAGACCGGTAAAATAGAAAACCTATCAAGGGCAAACATTTGCCTTGCACATGGTCCACTTGAGCTAGATGAAGACGATCTTGACTCCCTCAAGTTGGACCACCTTTCTTGATTGTGTTGGCTCGATGAAGACTAGTTGATTGCTCCCCCATACTCCACTATGGGTGAGCCACTCTTCCGCACATCTTCACAAGTCCATTGTCACCACAATGGACGGCAAGCTTCAAGCACTTGATCTCTTTGTGATGCATCACTTGAACTTGCACACGGCAACCTAACCCCACACAGAACTCTCACGAAGACCATGGGTTAGTACACAAAGCGTAATGACAATGCTTACCATACCATGAGATCACTTGATCCCTCTCGGTACATCTTCTGCGCTTTGTGAGTTGATCAACTTGATTCACTCTTGACTTAGTCTTGATCAACCTTAAACCTTTCCAATTATCTTCATTTGGATGATGTCTTGAAGGTAGACATGAATGATCACACAATCTTCTTCTTCAAGACATGCTTGCAATAAGCTCAACTCTCACATGACCAATCTTTGGATAATTCCTTGAATAACACCTTGATCGACACAAACTCTCCTTGAAATCAACACATGTACTCCAAGAAAAGCATATGGACAAAACCTTCACATATAACTCAAGGCAACCATTAGTCCATAGAGATTGTCATCAATTACCAAAACCAAACATGGGGGCACTGCATGTTCTTTCAGCCGCCCTTCTTCGCCCCCTTCACCAGTCGCGGCCAACGCGGTGCCACGGCACCCGGCCTCACCGTCCTCGGCATCCGGCACCGTCGCGACCCAGTGACGCAGCCCAAGCATCGGCCTCGAGAATCAATAACGCTCGACAACGAAGAGGGAAGGAAAGATCATATACATGTCGTAAGAAAGGGAGTTTATTTACTGCTCCCTCGATGTATTGTTTGTTTCCTTTGTTTGGAGATTGATTACCGTCCGTGAGTTAAGGTAAGATTAATGTGATTGAGCGATTTTTCTGAAAATCAATTACGTATTTATTTTCTAATAATATGATTGAGTGATTTAAGGTAAGGTTAATTAATTTAGATTTGATGTTTAGAGATAGTTCATGATTGATTCTACATTACTAAATAACTTGTGTCAGTATGGAAAGTTCTGATCTGTTCAGATTTCTTTCAGTGTGTGAGAGGGTGACGCGAAAATAAACCGTTGAAGTGGGGGGACGGGACGAAAAAATCTACAAAAAAAACCAGCGAAGGTGAGAGGAGGTACCAAAAAAACCATGGGAGGTGGAACGAAAAAAAATCTGAAAACGAGACTATCAACTGCTCCATTAGGAGTAGAGATAATCATATCCCAAACTCATTGAATTGTGTTTCAACTAATTCGTACCCCAACGCACGAGGCATAAGCTAGTATATATCTAAATTGCTGATTCCTACCATCTCTAATTCTCTCAACAATTATGCCACATCAATACCTACTAACACTATTTTTCGGTCAATGCAGACCACATTGTCAAGTACTCAACCCGTCCCAAAATATAGTGTGTTCGACATATATTTTTTACTCAAACTTTGACCAAATTTATGAACAAACCCCAACATCTAAAATACTAAATCTACAATTACTTTTGTAATAACATATATTTTCATATGATATAAATAAAGTATCATAGGTATAGATAATTTTCTCTATAAACTTTGTCAAAGTTTATGAAGCCTTCCTGTTGCTAAAATCAATGCACATTATATTACATGGCTAGCTGATGGAGTATATGTTTATTGTGACTGACGGTATGCCCCCAAATTAATTGTTGCAACTGCTATGATCCAGCGTACATACACACTCTCCATGTTCATAGATAATGGAAGTATGAAACATTTATCTATACCAATATAAAAAGACTCAAATAGGCAGATTCAAACCATCTCGACCGTATGTTATCTAGCGGTTCAAATCGCTCCAATGTTGAGCACCAAACACGTTTAACGCTCTAATTACCCACCACTGACATTGGTTATAAACACGTTTTGACTCAACGCTATCCCTTGAAATCTGTCATGTAATTAATATCCTACCATTCCCGTGAAAAAATAATTGATATCTTACCAAATACCAACGTGCAACAGATATATCTTACCTAATATAACGTGCAACTAATATCCTACCTGATATAAACGTACATTGCACGTACATTATTACTAGTACATTAAAACACACTAGCTTTTATTTCAACACACACACGCGCGCTAGCTTTCAATTCAGTAGATCTTTCCTCCGGTGATAACTCATCTAAAAATAATCTTTAAATGCCCATAACAACTCCAGAAAAAATCTCATCCATTCTACCGAACTCACACACGCCATTGCCCATGAAGCATGCCCCGGCAGGCGGCATCATGGCACATTCCAGAACGGGACGGGGACAAAACGCAACACCGGAAAGCTGTTGACGGAACGGAATACGCCGAGTCGGTCTCCGAGAACATATACCCGTCGTCCTCGGCCAAACAAGCATCTTCGATCGTGTTGCTGCCTCGCCCTGCCTCGGTCTGCATGTTTGCTTCGTTGCTGTGGCTTCCACTGCACGCCCGCACGCCCGGCTCTTCGTCCCCAACCCACCTCTTGTTCCCCAACTCACCTCTCCAGCTCTCCTCCCCTTTAAAAGCTCCTCCCGAGCTTTCACCTCACACCACAACACGACCTTCGCTTCTTCCTATTAATCCTTGCTTGCTCCCCTCCTTCTTCCTTAGTGAAGTTAGCCTGATCGACCGATCCTATCCATATCTCCAGTGAGCCCAAGCTCGATCGTTTCTTCAATCCAAAGACCAAAGGAACTCCCTGGAACAAGAAAGGCCCAGGAGAAACGAATCGATACTAAAGAAACCTCCCGAGCGAGCTCCCTATCCTATCCACCCATCGCCATGGGCAGGCAGTGCTCTGTCCTCGCCCGTGCACACCACCAACAGTGTCGTGGGTCACCCAGAAACTAAGAGAGCAAGGGAGAGAGAAGAAACTCTTGCACCGCCCAACTCTTTTGGGCTGTTTCTTTGGGCTAGCGAGAATGCGGCAGCTGTCGTCGCTGCTGCAGGGGCTGGCCCGATCCATGGCTGGAAAAGAGAGGAAGGAGGATGATCCGCAGGGGACGGTGCTGCGGTCGTCGGGGACGCTGCGGGGCGAGGGCTCCGAGACCTTGGCCGCCGTGTGGTCTCGCCGCGGCGAGAAGGGCACCAACCAGGACTGCTCCCTCGTCTGGGAGGTGAGTTCCATCCAGCCGTCGCCTCTGCTCTGCTTCGTGATCCTGTCGCTACATGTTGATGCTCCGTTCCACGTGAAATTATATGCTCGTGGTGGTGGCAATCATTGGCGCCATACAGAGCATCTTGTAGAGCTCAGCACCCTACGTGGAGCTCTTTTGGTGAATCTTTTCATCAAGAATTTGAACAGGAAACTGTTTTGCTCCGGCGTTTCAATCAGATTGTGTTCTGTTTCTTTTCTTGCAAGCGAAGAAGATATTGTGCATGCTAGTGTCATGGTTCGTTGGCCCTGTCCCGTCGACCCATCCCTGCCATAGGAGGAAATAGTCCAAAAGAGGAGGCAGTTCTTGGGAGGGACTAGTCGCTGGCTTGTTCTCGTTCCTGACCACAGAATAAATCAAACGGCTTCCTAAAATATGGGGTTCAAAGCTCTCCCCGCTGTGTGCCTAATCATTTTTTCTTCTAATTTTTCTTTGTTTTTTGCGAGGTGTTTTAGTTCATCTTGTACTCTCCCGTACCGAGTTTTTCTTGTTACTGCGGGAAGTCTTGAATACGACTCAGACCCAATCTATCTTTGCGCCGTATTATGCTGAATTCATTTTGTAATCTGCTAGAAAAAGTATATTTTGTTACGTGCTAGAAAAAGTACAGAAACATACGTAGATATGTTTCTTACGAAATAGACAGAAACTGATTGAATTTTGTACTTACTAGTACAATCTAATGGGCAATGCCAAACGGAGTTGTGATTTTGGCCCTTAATTAAGCAGGCTCACTAATGTAAGTAGTGATACGTGGCTTATCTTGGCATAGGTTTTGTAGCATGTTGTTCACGAGGTCCTTGGATATGCTGCTTGCTTTTGGCTTCTACAGTACTCCATGCCAAAAAGGCATAATACACGTGTCTTGGTTTGTTGGAGAAAAAAAGGTGTTCGGCTTCTTGGTTTTCTGAATCCAATGTGGCTTGTTGGAGACTGACTGCGACGGCAGAAAGGGGTATTACGTTACCTACACTCGTAAACGGCACTGCTGAACACAGGTTGCAATGGGGGGAGAAACAAAAATCGCATTAGGCCAGGCCAACCAAAACTGTAACTCGATGTAAATATTAACCGCGTGTGTCTAGGGCACATCTAGATGTGCTCTATTTATTGCATATTTAAATGAGTGAATCAAGCATAAAGAAAAAAGAAAAAAAAAGAAAATATCAGCACGAATCTCAACGTAAGATCAATGACATAGGATTTAGATATGCAATACTTATGACACATTTAGATGTGCTTTAGCAAAACTGATATCAATACGCCAACAAATGAAAATACTCCTTTTCTTCAGGGATTCGGATGCCAGGATGACACCATCTTCTGCGGCATCTTCGACGGCCACGGCCAGTGGGGCCACTACGTCTCCAAGGCCGTCCGGGACTCGCTGCCGCCGTCGCTGCTGCGCCACTGGCAGGAGGCCGTCGCGCTGGCGTCGCTCATCGACGGCGAGAAGAAGCTCGGCGACTGCCAGTTCGACCTCTGGAGGCAGTCCTACCTGGCCGCCGCCGCCGCCGTCGATGAAGAGCTCCGCCGCAGCCGCCGTCTCGACGCGGTCAACAGTGGCTCCACGGCGTTGTCGATCGTCAAGAAGGGTGACACGATGGTTATCGCGAACGTGGGGGACTCACGAGCCGTCCTTGGCACCACGTCGGACGACGGCAGCATCGCCGCCGTTCAGCTCACCGTCGACTTCAAACCAAACCTGCCTCGTAAGTACAATACGCTGCTGCACATTCAGGATGGTTGATGAGAAGGCCGTTGCTCACTGGCAGCCAAATCTGATTTTGCAGAGGAGAAGGCGCGCATCGTGCAGTGCAAGGGCCGCGTGCACTGCCACGACGACGAGCCCGGCGTGCATCGGGTGTGGCTGCCCGACAGGGAGGCGCCGGGGCTGGCCATGTCACGCGCGTTCGGCGACTACTGCGTCAAGGACTACGGCGTGATCTCGGCGCCGGAGGTGACGCAGAGGAGGATCACCTCCCGGGACCAGTTCGTCATCTTGGCCACCGACGGGGTAAGCGACAAATTCTTCCTCTCGATGGTGGTAGTTGGCACAGTTCTACTGCATCATCTGATGGACGTGGGAAAATGGTGGCAGGTTTGGGACGTGGTCTCCAACGAAGAGGCGGTGCAGATCGTGGCTGACACGCCGGAGAGGGAGAAGGCGGTGAAGCGGCTCGTCCAGTGCGCCGTCCGCGCCTGGAGGCGCAAGCGGCGGGGCTACGCCGTCGATGATTGCTCGGCGATCTGCCTCTTCCTCCACCCGCCGCCATCGTAGACGGGCGCGCATTGCCATGTGGACCAGGAAGAGAGAGAGAGACCAGAATGGCAGATCACTGCAGATCAGGAGAGCGTGCGGCGGTTCGGCGGGTGATCGGGACGCCCGGACGGTGGGCGAACGTAACTGCTGCCGGTGGATGACCGAAAGATGAGGAGGACATGCGCCGATTGTCACCCGTCGACAGCTGCTGCGATCTGAACGATGACCAACAATGCATCCTACAGTGAATGCCATGCATGCCCATGATGGATCGCCCGGGATGTGGGAAGTGGGAACGGAAGGATAGGCACGTATGGGCGTGTATGGCGTGCAGGTGCAGCACGTTACGGCCGTGTCCACGCACTTGGACTGCGCATGCACAGGTGGCCGGTCAAAATGTGATCGACATCCGATCGCGTGCATGTGGCGCGCACCTGCATGCACATGTATTCTCCAACCACGTACCCCTCTTCCCTGTGCTCATCACGCAATAAAAAAATATAAAAAATAAAAATGCCTTAATTACATGACACATCCCCGTGCTTATCATGTCAGATGTACTGCTTCTAACCCTCTGCATCTGCACGCTGTAAAAAAAAATCACCTGCTGCATTATAAAGTTAGGAATGTGCATCTGCAGATGTGTACGTAACGTGCCGCGTGCTCCAACTTCCTTCAAGTCGACACGATTGACTATTCACAGTTTCACATACTTTCTTCGTCTAGAAATACTTGTTAGGGAACCATTTTCCCGACAAAT
Organism: Triticum urartu; assembly: GCF_003073215.2. Taxonomy (NCBI): domain Eukaryota; kingdom Viridiplantae; phylum Streptophyta; class Magnoliopsida; order Poales; family Poaceae; genus Triticum; species Triticum urartu. The sequence goes on along the minus strand of NC_053022.1, from coordinate 395,418,497 downwards.
ATCTTCAGACGAAGAAAGGAGTATATAGTATTGCTTGCTTTACCGACCGATCATTATTCGTTCCTAGTTAATTGGTCGCCCAGTTGATGCGAGGTTTTTAATTGCTCCGAGATTTGCCGTTTTGTGTATGATTTGTGTCAACGACATTAGCTGAGAGTTGACGTGCGTGTCTCCATGCTTCTCATTAATCATAAACCGTTCTTGTTGATCAGTTCTGGAAAACAAATAAAAAAGAATACGTCCTCATGTGGTTTTTTAGAAAAAGGAGGATAATTCCTGGCTCTTTATCATTGTGATGCACACAGTCAAAGTATGTTTTTGGAGAAGGGGATAACCCTTGGGACTCGGTCATGATATGTTGTAGTATGACAACCATATACTCCCTCCGTTCGGAATTACTTGTCTCGGATATGGATGTATTTAGAACTAAAATACATCTAGATACATTCATTTCTGCGACAAGTAATTCCGGACGGGGGGAGTATATCACAAAGCTGATTTAATGTGTGCCAACCCGTTTGAAACTCTGCCACTTCTGTTATCGTTTGCTCAATAATCTGATCATTCATGGATGTCAAGAATCTTCAGCAGCTATGATAGTGGTGTGGATGTGAGAATTGAGGCTAAAGCATATGCAATTAAGCAGGGACACGTACGTGTTATATAGAGGCAAAGATTACAAAGTGGTTAGGTGTAGGGCGTGGATTGATCTACAAGAAACTAGGCTATGCAATCTCAACAGCCCCACCGATCCTTATCCCTCGGTTACACATAACACGCACGTACGCACGTCTACATACGGTTTATACATCACCGTAGAATACAATGCTTAACACTACCCCTCAATCATAACTTATCTAAGTTAAGATTGTGTCGGAAAGCTTCTAGCTGCCTCAAAGACAAGGGTTTAGTAAACCCATCTGCAACCTGATCACCTGTAGGCACAAACCGAACATTGAGTAGTTTATTTGCTACCCATTCGCGAACAAAGTGATAGTCGATCTCGATATGCTTTTGTTCGAGCATGAAAAACAGGATTAGCGGTCAAATACGTGGCACCAAGATTATCACACCAAAGTGATGCAGCCCGCGGGTGATGAAGATCCAATTCTGTCAACATATTCTGCACCCAAATAACTTCAGCAGTTGCATTAGCTAAGGCTTTATACTCAGCCTCTATGCTAGACCTGGAAACAGTAGCTTGCTTGCGAGCACTCCAGGACACTGCGTTGCTTCCAAGAAAGACTGCAAATCCTCCCGTGGATCGTCTGTCATCAGGGCAGCCTGCCCAATCAGCATCAGAAAAGGCACTGACAAGCATGGAGTCAGATTTGCAAAGTTTGAGTCCAAGCCCTAGCGTCCCTTGAAGGTACCGGAGGATCCTCTTAACTGCAGTCCAATGAACAGAAGTGGGAGCATGCAAGAACTGACAGACCTTATTAACTGCATAGGAAATATCTGGCCGAGTCAAGGTAAGATACTGTAGTGCTCCTACCACACTCCTGTACCGAGTGGAGTCATCTGGTGCAAGTAGTTCTCCATCATGAAGAGATAGTTTCTCAGAGAGGGCCAGAGGTGTAAAAGAAGGTTTGCAACCTTTCATCCCAATGCGTTGAAGAATTTCTTGGACATATTTTTCCTGTGATAACAAAATACCACTTGCAACTGGTTTCACCTCAATGCCAAGAAAAAAATGTAGAGGCCCTAAATCTTTGAGTGCAAAATCCATACGCAGGTCCTTAAGAAGAGACTCAACTGCTGTAGGAGAAGAGCTGGTAAAAACAATATCATCAACATAAATAAGCACGAAGATGATAATGCCACGCCGACAATAGAAGAACAGCGAGGTATCTCCTTTTGATGCAACAAAACCAAGAGACTGTAGCTTGAAATATAACCGAGAGTACCAAGCTCGGGGTGCTTGTTTCAAACCATATAGAGCTTTGTCAAGCTTACAAACATAATGCGGTGAGGTTGAACTTTCATACCCAGGAAGTTGCCTCATAAAAACTTCCTCTTCCAGAACACCATGCAAAAACGCGTTCTTGACATCTAGTTGTCGAATGCACCAGTTTCAAGAGACTGCAACTGAGAGAATTAAGCGTATGGTGGCAACCTTTACTACAGGACTGAAAGTGTCCTCATAGTCAAGTCCATACCTTTGCTTGAAACCTTGGACAACCAAACGAGCCTTGTACCTGTCAATGGTGCCATCAGATCTCTTGATTTTATACACCCATTTATAGTCAATGACATTGCTACCCTTGACTGGTGGAACCAAACACCAGGTTTTGTTGTCCATTAGTGCCAAGTATTCCTCATCCATGGCCTTTTTCCACTTGGGATCACCAAGTGCTTCACGTACATTTGTTGGTTCACCTGCAGCACAAAAAGAACCCCAACGAACACAAACATACTTATAAACTTTAGGTTTGACAATACCACTTTGTGACCTGGTGTGCAAGTGCAGAGGAGGAGGCGAAGCAGGTTGAGCGGATTGAATTTGCAGCCGGTTTTGTGAAGCAGAATTGGCAGAATCAGCCGCAGCCACAGAAGATCCTGAGCCGACCGCAGCCGATCCCGAGGCAGATACATGGACGGGTCAGCGAGATGCGGCGCGGCCGCCCGTGGCGAACCACCAGGTGACAGATCCTGGCTGGGCCCTGGAGATTGCGGCGGCAGAGAGGCTTCCGAGTCCGCACCCAAGCCGCCACGTGGATCGCGCGGAGTCAGAGCATGAGGGGGTGGCCCGCCTGGCCGACCAGATGCACGTGGGGCTGGCCCGCCGGGAGCAGACGCGCGTGGGGTTGGCCCGCCTGGCCCGGACGCGGATGACAGCCGACCAGGGGACAGCGTGCCAGGGGGCCCGCCTGGCCGCCCGCCTGACGCGTCTGGCGACGCGGATCCCGGAGTAGATGGCGCTGCGGTTGCGTCAGGGAGCGATCCTGAGGAGACACTCCCGCCCAAATCCACTTCGGGAGCTGCGTCCGGATCCTCTGCAGCAGGCGATCCTGGCTGCATAAAATCAAGGTTATTTTCATTGATTTCTTCACTGATTTCTTGACCTGTTGCCTGCACACTTTCAGCAGAATTATCAAGAGTATTAGATATAGACATAGGGCCTGCAGCTGCGTCCACTCCTTGGAGAAAATTAGGTGGCAGAAGATGTGGTGGTAAAAGAACAAGTTCTTTCCGAAGTTGCGCACCGGCATTGGAATGAAGTTTGGCGAAGGGAAAAACTTGTTCGTCGAACACAACATCGCGAGAGATATAGACACGCTCGGAAGAGATATCAAGGCATTTGTACCCCTTGTGAAGACTACTATAACCCAAAAAAGCACATTGCTTGGAGCGAAACTCGAGCTTGTGCTTGTTGAAAGGACGTAAGTTGGGCCATACGGCGCACCCAAAAATACGAAGGAAGGTGTAGTCTGGTTTGGTTCCAAAGAGACGTTCAAGAGGGGTTTGGTTCTTAATAACACGACTAGGAACGCGATTGATAAGGTAGACAACTGTGAGGAATGCTTCGTCCCAAAACTTTAGTGGCATAAACACATGAGCCAAAAGCGAGAGACCAACTTCCACGATGTGCCTGTGTTTTCTTTCTGCAGCTCCATTCTGTTGATGGGCATGAGGGCACGAGACATGGTGAGTAATGCCAATGCGCTCAAAAAAAGGATTGAGCTTTTGGTATTCACCTCCCCAGTCTGTTTGCATAGCGAGAATTTTACGATTAAAAAGGCGTTCAACATGAGCTTGAAAGGAGTGGAATTTCTCAAACACATCAGATTTATTTTTGAGCAAATAGATCCAACTAAACTTGCTGAAATCATCAATAAAACTGACGTAGTACTTTTGTCTGCCTACAGAGACGGGTCCAGGACCCCAAACATCTGAATAAATGAGCTCTAAAGGAGCTTTGGACTCACTATTGGAACGGGAATAAGGTAGCTGATGGCTCTTGGCCATCTGACATGCATCGCAAACCAAGATGGTCTTGTTTATTTGACACACGAAGATGAAAATCTCGAAGAATTTTCTGAACTACCGGAAGGGAGGGATGCCCTAGACGCTTGTGCCACCGAGATGTGGATGGTGTGGTTGCTTCAAGGGCTTGGCGTTGAGGCACACCTTGCCGACCAGTAACAGGAAACAAACGCCATTTACTCTTGTTTTGAAGAATGGTTCTCCGGGTAGCCTGATCCTTGACAAAAAAAAGTTTGAGGGTGAAGCTCAATAAACACATCATTATCTTTCATAAGCTGATAAGCAGAAAGAAGACTCTGTTCGGCACTAGGGACATGAAGGATGTTGTTTAATTTCAAGGAGCCAGAGGGAGTGGACAAAACTGAATGGCCAATATGTGCAATATCCATACCTTGACCGCTAGCGGTGTGAATTTGTTCGTTGCCGGTGTAGCGATCACGGACGGCCATCTTTTATAACTCTCCGGTGAGGTGATCTGTAGCACCGGTGTGGAGATACCAGTTGGTATCCACGCCATAGGAGTGAGCTGCGTTGGCAGCGCGAGGTTGGCCGCCGCCGCCACCACCGCCGCCGTTGTTGCCGCGATCACCACCACCAACAGGGTTGCGGACGTTATTGTTGTAGCTCTTGTCATAGCGCTTTTTGCAGCGCCACACCCCATGGCCCTCCTCTTTGCAGATCTGACAGCGTTCACGGTCACCGCGGTCACCACCCTGGTTGCGCGGCGCACCGCCAGAGGAACCACCACCATAGTTGTCGTTGTAGCGTGGTGGTCCAGGGTTGTTGTTGTAGCCGCCACGTCCACCGTCGCCGCCACTACTGCCGCCACCACGGCTGTAGTTACCGCCACGGCCGCCGCCACGTGACGCAAGGTTGGCAGAGTGGTTCGGGGAGAACGCCGCCTGCTGGGCGGCGACGCGGCCTTCCGCCGCCAGGAGCAACGAGAAGAGCTCAGTGAGCCCGATCTGTTGATCAGTGGCGGCTCGCGTGGAGATGGCCGAGACGAAGCCATTGTAGTACGGTTCATGCACCAGGCCCTGAAGAATTTGATCGACTAGATCATCTTCTCCAAGAGGCTTCCCGGCTGCTGCGAGTTCGTCAGCAATGCCCTTCATCTTGGTGAAGTAGGCTGCTGCCGACATGTCCCCCTTGCGCGTATTACCTAGGGCAGACCGAAGCTGGAGAGTGAGTGCCCTAGATTGCGATGAAAAGCTTTGCACCAAAGCTTGCCAGATGCCAGCAGAAGTAGTATGGTTCGAGACTTGCATGAGGACATCATGAAAAAGAGATGCAATCAAGAACGTAAGCACCTGTTGGTCCTGTGTCTCCCAGATGGCGTGCTCGGGGTTCGACGTGGTGACGGTTTCCTTCTTCCCGTCGGCGATGTCCCTCTCCGTGAGAAGAACGGCGTCTGGCTCCTTGCGAGATCCATCAAGGTAGCCCATCATGCCTGCAGCTTTGATGTGCGGCAGGACTTGCGCCTTCCATACAAGGAAGTTTTCCCTGGTCAGTTTCTCGATGATGGTGTGACCAAGAGATGCGAGGGAGTGGGAGGCCATGGCGACGGAGGAGGACGAGGATGACATGACCTAGATGCATGGGAAGAGTTTGGCTCTGTATACCATGTGAGAATTGAGGCTAAAGCGTATGCAATTAAGCAGGGACGCGTACGTGTTATATAGAGACAAAGATTACAAAGAGGTTAGGTGGTTAGGGCGTGGATTGATCTACAAGAAACTAGGCTATGCAATCTCAACGGCTCCATCAATCCTTATCCCTCGGTTACACATAACACGCACGTACGCACGTCTACATATGATTTATACATCACCGTAGAATACAATGCTTAACAGTGGGAACTGTGGATTCCATGCGCATAAACATTGCATCAACCACAGAAGACCGTTGGGGGCGGGTAATTATTACTTATCTCTATCATAGCATGCCACTGCAACATGATTCCGTTCCATTTTCCTTAATTAAGACGTAAGCAACAGGGTTAGCCGAGCATGGAATAGAGTAGGCTAAGAAAGAAAAAGACTAGTGCAATGCCACTTTTGGCTTACTCTATTGTTGAAACTTAAAACCCACTCGTCTGAAGGAAATAAAATCTCAGCATCCTTCATTCCACATAAATTCTAAAATTCCCTCATCCTATATTCTTGTGGTGCATATCGTCGTAATTTTTTTGTATTCGATACTTGGACTCACTCAGGTCTAGAGGTCTTCTTTTATCTCTTGGGAGTTTTACGGACTATACTCGAATTTACCTTTTCGTAACCCCTAGTTCAAAATTGCACGCCCTTATCCATATACTGATAATAATCTGTGAAAAGTCACCACCAAGTATGAGTACTTCCTCTGGGGTTGGAACAACATGATACATATGGAGAAAATAGTGCAGAGGTCGACATTGAGATGTACTATCGGAGGATAGACCGTGAAAATAAATCAAAAATGAAGCACTAAGATCTTTTTTCTCCCATGCCATGAAAAGATGAAAAGAAAAGTGCTTGTGATGGATAAATCCGATCATGGCCTCATGCATGCATGTCAGCGTGTGTGCTCATAGTCCAGACGTCGACTTTTCAATAGTAGGAGTACATACGTACTCGTACTCCCTCTTTGATACGGAGGGAGTATTAGCTTGAATCGAAAGCTAAATAAATATCCATGTGATGGCTCAGAGAGCTTCACAGGATTAAACGAACTTGAGATTAAATAATTTGGCTGCAAGATGTGAACTGATGTCAACAGCAAGCTTGATTTGGAATGGGACGGCGAGCGTGTTAACTTGTTATAATCGAAATGTCTCTCTCCGTCGGCATATCCATGAGCTGGTGGGCCGGGGAAAACTATTAGAGAAACATATCCTCTCAATCACTACAAACAATCTATCTAAGAAAAGGTGTCGACAGCTCACAGAGTGCTTAAAAATACTTGCGTTGCGACCTCTTCTCGTAGGTTCATAGTACATAACCCCTTTGTTTCTTACCTGATTAAAGGATTACTCAGCATATATAAAGTAATTATTCTGGGTTTAATTGCAGGGCTATTTGGCTTTTTTTTTCAAAAACAAAAGGGAGCTAGCATGTAATTCCTCCGGTTTTTTTGGTCCGCATATAAAAAATTTCTAAAGTCAAACTTCATAAAGTTTGACCAACTACATAAGAAAAAATATAAAAATCCACAATATAAAATCAATATATTTAGATGCATCATGAAATTTATTTTCATACTATAACTTTTGTATTGTAAATGCTGCCATTTTTAAAGATAAGTTTCGTCAAACTTTATGTAGTTTGATTTCAAACAAATTTTATACGCAGAGCAAAAAGAAACAGAGAAAATATCTATAGCTCGCTTCACTTGTTAAAACCACTAGATGTGTCAGAAATCATAGCTACTCCCTCCATCTCATAATATAAGATGTTTTTTTTGCGGGAGCATAATATAAGACGTTTTTGCAAGCTATTTTATATTGTGGGATGGAGGGAGTATGCATGTTCCGAGGAACGAGCCACTTGGGTAGGTTTCGATCAAATTTTCGAACAGCTAAGGCCTCCTTTGGTTTGTAGGAATGTCATAGGATTTCTATAGGATAGGATTTGCATAAGAAAATTTCCTTTGAGGCCCTTTAGTTTGTAGCAATGGATTCCTATTCCTATATAGAATAGGAATCAATCCTTCACATTTTGGAGGAAAAAAAACATTAGCTAAGACTCAATGAAAAAATCCCTATCCTATGCATCAAATGACATCTTTTTCTCTATAGAAATTGAGATGCATGTCATTTCACTTCCTATGATTTTCCTATTCCTATAACATTTCTATCCTATGAACCAAAAAAAGCCTAAATTTTTTGTCTAGCTCAGTAATAGGAGTCTACACTATTTGCCGACAGACTGTGGTGACGTCCTTCCGGAAGAAGGCACACCTGGAGCCCGATGTCATGGCAGGCGCACGACATTATCCTAACTATGCATGCACTGTGCTACTTTCAGCACCAAACTAAACTCATCCAACCAGCACATACATGCAGAAAAAGATCTAGCATGTGCATAAACAGTACCACATATAGTAAACCGGGGACAAATCACCGGTCGAATCAACGTCAAAGCGCGTGTGCGGTGTGATGAGAAAAAAGGAAATCGACTTACGTGGTGGCTCAAGTAACATCACACCTCATCATGTACGGCAATCTCGCTTGCCAAGCTACCAGCCCGAGAATCTATGCCACGCGCACGCCGACTGAGCCAAGTTTTGTTGCAAGGACATGTACAATGATTGATAAGATAGTTTTATCTTAAGTTTTGCATGTAAATTAGAGATGACAAAAAAACATGTCTACAATAGGTCATCTCTTAACCTTATCTATAATAATTAGTAGTTCTTAAAAATATGGTAAGACAAATTATGCTAAGAGATCATCTCTTATCTTTTCTTAAATAAGATAAGACGAGCCTTCTCTTATGATTTCTATCTTCTCCACCTCATCATTTATCCTATGTGGCACTCTTAAGATAGAACCATTGTACATACCCTAACTGGGATGTACAGTGTGGGGCTGTCGTACAGGTTTCACCACCACGAGAGGGCTGCTAATTTTTATTCACAGGGATTACTGAGTCAGATTTTTGTATAGGTTTTGGTCTTTGCATCATGTACGCTACAAGATGAACATAAACAAAATTATAGACAGTGAAGGTTTGGACGAGTACCGCTTGGGGAGCAAATAATACACACTTCATTACCTGGGTTTTTCTTGAGAGAAAAATGTTCATGTTTCTTTTCGTGCCAAATAGCAAACCGGGCCGGTGTTAGCAAGACCCATCGTACATACCTAATATAGCTGATCCTATGAACTTATTTCTGCAGCTACAATCATACACGGAAAAAGATACACCAAAACATGCAACGACCACATCTCATTGAATTATCAAATTCCCACATTAACTCGCGAGGCAATCATCTAGTGTATTTAAATAGTTGATCTCAACTATCTCTAATTCTCTCATTACGTTGTCTCCCACCTCTTCAACTACGCCACGCCAACATCCATTAGCACTATTTTTAGGCCTACGCAAACCACATTCATGTACTCCCGCCGTCGCAAATACAAAGTGCATGGAGAAAGTCCACCTCAACATGCAAATAAGCATGCTAATTTCCACTCTATTGTGCTACTTATATTTAATTAATATTTTGCAACTACAAACTAATGAAACTCAGTAAATCGTATGTATTTTCAGTTTTAACTATCACATTATTACTCAAAATATTCATGTTCGATATAATTGAACCTCATAAAAATATATCACAGCATATTTTGGCAACAACGTGTGAGGTGGTATCATCTGTTTCCTCTGTAAAGAAATATAAAAGCATTTAGATTATTATAATAATGATATAAACGCTCTTATATTTCTTTAGTGCTGAAATAAACAAACCTATCCATTGTATCGACCTCGTGCACGCGGCTGACGATCATGCCCCTGCCTCGTCGCACATTTCAGAACGGAACGGGGACAAAACGCAACTTCAAAATGTTATATTTTCGATTCGAAGACCTAAAAGTTGTTGACGGAATGGAATACGCCGGGTCAGTCTCCGAGGAAATATACCCCGTCCCGTCGTCCCATCTCCTTTCCTTGTTCCATGGGCAAAGAAGGCATCTTCGTGTTGCTGTGCAAGCGGACGGCCCCGCGCTGCTGCCTCGGCCTCGGTCTGCATGCTATCTGTAGCTTCTACTGCACTCCCGGGCTCTTCATCCCACCTCTTCGATCTTCCCTCCCCAGCTCTCCTGTCCTTTAAAAAGCTCCCTCCCTCCCCAGCTTTCACTTCACACCACAGCTCGACTCACGCCTCTTCCTTGGCGCCAGTCCAATCCTTGCTTGCTTCCCCACTTTCTTCCTTGGCCAAGTTAACCAGATCGATCGACTGATCCTATCCATAGCTCCAGTCCAAGCTCGTTTCTTCAATCCAAAGTCAATCGCCCTCATCCAAGAAAGATCCAGGAGAAACGATCAGGGCATCTCCCAAGCTAAAGAAACCGTGCGTGTGTACTCCCTGTCCATAACTCCATATCCATCGCCATGGCCGGAGACGGAGAGTGCTATGTCCCTGCCCGTGCACACCACCGGCGTCGTCGGTCGCGCAGAAACTAAGAGAGGAGGGGGAGAAGAAACTCTTTCGGGTTGTTTCTTTGGGGTAGCGAGAATGCGGCAGCTGTCGTCGCTGCTGCAGGGGCTGGCCCGATCCATGGCTCTGGGAAAGGAGAGGAAGGAGGAGGAGCAGGGGACGGTGCTGCGGACGTCGGGGACGCTGCGGGGCGAGGGCTCCGGGACCTTGGCCGCCGTGTGGTCTCGCCGCGGCGAGAAGGGCACCAACCAGGACTGCTCCGTTGTCTGGGAGGTGAGTTCCATCTTCCATCCATCGCCTGCTTTGCTCTGTGTTTCATAATCCGCTCGCTGCATGTTGATGCTCTGTTCCACGTCTCGTCGCAATCATTGGTGACTTTATAATAGTAGTAGCGAATTAGCGACGAGACAACTCAATATTCTCACTGACTTGGAGATTCTCATAAGGAACTTAGTTATGAAGAAGAAGAAGATGCTGTGCCATGGTTCGTTGGCTTTGTCCCCTCATTGCTGTAACCTGTTGAAGAAGAAGTCTAGAATAGTTTCTGACCACTGAATAAATCAAACAGCTTCATGTACCTGTCTCAGTCTGCCTGAGATATGGGCTTCAGCTCTCTCCCCCTTCGTTTGCCTAATCAATTTTCTGATTTTTCTTTATCTTTGTGAGGTGGTTTAGTTCGTTTTGCACTCTTCAGTACAGTTCTGTTGTTGCTGCGACAAGTCTACAATACATCCTAGACTCAGTATGTCGTTGTGCCAAAAAATATTGCGTTGAATTATATTGGTTATCCACAAGAGAAATTTATAGACAGAAATAAAGATATGTTTCTTAGTAGAAAAATGGACCAAAACTGATTCAGTAAACGAGACTATAATAACAATCTATCGGAGCAAAGTGCCCAACCGAGCAATGAGGTAGTCTCTTTACTAAATTACTGATGTTGGCCCTTAGTTAAGCAGTTTTTTTCACTGATGTAGTGCTACGTGGCTTATCTAGACATAGGTTTTGTAGCATGTTGTTCACGAGGTCCTTGGATATGGCGCTTGCTTTTGGCCTCTAGGCGTTTCTCTTTTACTATACTAGTACTACTAACTGTATCTCCATGCCAAAAAGGCATAATACGTGTCTCGGTTCGTTGGAGAGAAAAAGGTGTTAGGTTTCTTGGTTTCTGAATCTAATGTGTAGCTTGGGTCGTTATCCAAGAGGTTATGACTGCGATGGCAGAAAACGGTGCACTACCAAAGACAGGTTGCATGAGAAACAAAAAATCTCAACTTCTCAAGCCGTACATCTCTAATTCCTAGTTCAATCTCGAAAAAATATCTTTAATTCCTAGTATTTTCATGCATATTTCAAGTTCAAAATAGCCAAACCGAAATGGACACCAAGCTAAAAGTAAACTTGTTCTGTGGTTTTCTCCTTCTCTTCAGGGGTTCGGATGCCAGGAGGACACCATCTTCTGCGGCATCTTCGACGGCCACGGCCAGTGGGGACACTACGTCTCCAAGGCCGTCCGGGACTCGCTGCCGCCGTCGCTGTTGCGCCGCTGGCAGGAGGCCGTTACGCTGGCGTCACTCATCAACGGCGAGAAGAAGCTCTGCGACTCCCAGTTCGACCTCTGGAAGCAGTCCTACCTGGCGGCCGCCGCTGCCGTCGACGAAGAGCTCCGACGCAGCCGCCGCCTCGATGCGGTCAACAGTGGCTCCACTGCTCTGTCCATCATCAAGAAGGGTGACACGATGGTGATCGCGAACGTCGGCGACTCACGAGCCGTCCTGGGGACCACGTCGGACGACGGCAGCATCGCCGCCGTCCAGCTCACCGTCGACTTCAAACCCAACCTGCCTCGTAAGTACGCTGCGACAGACGCGCCGCTGCACGTTCAGCATTCTTGGGACGGCCATTACTCACCCACGGTGAAAACTGAATTGCAGAGGAGAAGGCGCGCATCGTGCAGTGCAAGGGTCGCGTGTACTGCGACGAGGACGAGCCCGGCGTGCACCGGGTGTGGCTGCCCGACAGGGAGGCGCCGGGGCTGGCCATGTCGCGCGCGTTTGGCGACTACTGCGTCAAGGACTACGGCGTCATCTCGGCGCCGGAGGTGACGCAGAGGAGGATCACCGCCCGGGACCAGTTCGTCATCCTGGCCACCGATGGGGTAAGCAGCCAACCACCTTTTTATGCCTTGGCTGTTGGCACAATCCTATTGCATCGTCTGATGGTCGTCGAAAAATGGCGGCAGGTTTGGGACGTGGTCTCCAACGAAGAGGCGGTGCAGATCGTGGCGGCCACGCCCGAGAGGGAGAAGGCGGCGAAGCGCCTGGTCCAGTGGGCCGTCCGTGCCTGGAGGCGCAAGCGGCGGGGCTACGCCGTCGACGACTGCTCGGCGATCTGCCTCTTCTTCCACCACTCGCCGCCATCGTAGACGGACGGCTTCGTCCCTGCATTGCCGTGAAGACCAAGCAAGAGAAAACGCCCGTCCTTTTCTTGGTAGAGTGAGTGCAGACGTCGCGGTCAGAGACCAAAATGGAAGATCACAGCAAATCACAACGTGCGGCAGTCGGGACGGTGGGCGAACTGCTGCCGGTCGATGACCGGAAAATCTCCCCCAAAATGCACGAGAATCAACAGCAGCCAACGGCAAGGGGGCAAATGCATTTTTGTCCTCATTTTTGGTGTATGCCTCCGTCTCTGTTATGACGGGAAATCGTCACAATCATTGCCTTGTTATCTGTGTACATCAATCACAACAGGGTCATACATCACCGCCTTTGGCGCCGATAATTTGCGCCCAAAACAATCTCAATCTTAGATATTCTGCACTGAAGCATCATGCATTATTTGGTGCATCCCTGTTCATATCGACTGCCGATTCGGTAGGAAGCAGTCACACAAGTGAGAATTTCAATCTGTGGTGGCTGTGGCCGTGAAAGTCATCGTCGAGTTAGCCGCCGTAGCGACTTCTTAGCGTCTCCGGTGGCTCCTCTTCCATGATGCCAGCTCCGGTCGTGGCCAAGTATTCCCTTATTGTGGTTCTCCGGTCACCCAGATAGGTGTGGTCCAGGAAATTGCTATATGCTGGTTCTCCCAGATTCTTGGCAGCAAGAACACTGCAAGGCAATCAAAACCCGTGTGAGGTGGTCGCAATATCAGAAGGATCGGACTTTATCTACACCCCCCTTGATGATAGAGACAGTTCGATAGAAAATGCGTTGGTACAAGAACTAGAATGTTCAGAGCAATGACTTATTTAGTTATTTTTGCTTCATGATGCATCTTGCTTTCAGATGTCACAAAGCAATGATATCATCTTGCTTGCAGAATGCCCCTTGCTTTGAGATGTCACTGATGAGATGTACCAGGAGAACAAATATATCATATAATAATAGGTGTCTCGGTGGAGTTCAAAGGTGTACAGTGATTTTAATATGCAGAAGATGCCTTTGCTGATGCTTATAACGGGTTTATTGAAGAACAGGATAATTAAAAAAAAGAAGCAACTAAGTGGATAGTAAGCATAAGATGCCTGAAGAGTAAACATACTTACCAGTGCCTGAGATATAGACGACAGGGTAAGATATCATCCCTCCATATTTTATCAATGTTGTACCGTCCATAGTGCTGATTATATATCTCTTTGCTTCCTGCAGAAAGAATTGGTCAACGTTTCAGTGTGTTACATGGAATTAGGAATGAGATTACAATTTTGGGCTGTCTTGTGCAATTATCCAAAAGTAAATAGCTTTGTACCTGCATAAGGCATCACTTTGCCATAAAAGGGTAAAAGAAATACTACCATGCTTAAAGCTTTGCTCATCGTCATAAAGTTTCACTATTTGAACAAACTTGTCTGTGTTAATTCTACTCTGATGCTTTTGTCATCCTATGATTCCTTAAAATCCTGATTTCTTTTCAGTGGAACTTGATCCTGCGATTCAAAGTATATGTGTGACCCAGTTTTAAAATAACTTTATATTATACATGAGCAAACTATTACTATCCTAGTAACCAATTGTTGATATCTCGTTGTATTTTTATTCAGGTATCACCCTGGCGATTTATGTAATTTTACCCTAGCTGGTCAATAGTAAACAATTGCGATAACAGAGGCAGATAAATATGCTAAAAGACCTCAAAGAATAACATAGTTAAAAGTCATATCTTGTTATAAATTAACACAAACATGCAACAATTCTTCTCAGAAATTGTTATCAAATATTATTAAATACTCCCTCTGTTCCTAAAGTATAAGAAGTTTTGGCAGTTCAAAGAGGAAAACAGGATGCTGGACACAAAAACGTAAAAGAGAAGTCTAGATCATCACTCCAATGTATCAGATGAATATAAAAAGGGATGCCAGGTCACCAAGAAAATAGTCTTTCTAGTTTCTACCAAATAATGGAAAAAGAAATATTACATCTGTCTCAAAATGTAAGACGTTTTTTGACATTACATTTTGAGACAGAGGGAGTATATCCTACCAAGCTCTGCAGCTAAGGGCCTGCTTGGATATCGTTTCCTTTCTAAATCCCCCGTAAAACATTGCCGGGTAAGAAAAAGTCAGGTGGGTTCGCTTGGTTCATCGGATTGGGCCTGTAATATTTACACCTGTATCCCCTATCATGCTCTTATTCAGTCGGTTTATGATACAGGCCTCGACTCGTCGTTTTTTTTCCGGCTGGAAAACACCTGTGGCCCAGTAATATACGCATGTAAACTAATACAGCTGTATAATATTTACACCGATGCCAAGCGGGACCTAAGTATGTCTGGAGCATGGTAGCCAAATGTGTAGGACCTGTAGATAGACCTGGTTGTTTCTGCCAGTATTTCTGGTGGATTCCTACTTTCTTGCCTAGTAGAAGTCAAAACTTACAAATTGTGGGCTTGGCGGCTCTTTGCTGGGTGATGTGGAAACTTCCACCAGAGTTTGTTTTGAATTTAAACTGGTCTGATAGCCTGCTGAATTTGAGTGCTGTGCATGCTCGTTTATGCATTACTGGGCAGGCCTATAATCTGATGAAGTTCGTGTGATGCTGGAGGAAGGAGCGAATGCACTGCAATGTGAGGCACTGACGGCCCATGATGATGGACATGGTGAAGGAAGAAGGCAAAATCTGCGCCTGGAAGATGATGGACATGAGGAAGCTGAAGAGGACGATGGAAATGGGAACATAGCTATGGAGGAAGACTAAAAGAAAAGGCTGAGGTTTCAGTGGATACGGATGATCTGCCTTTCTCCTGATGATCTGGCACCCCTGACAATCAAGTTGTGTGCTAGGGTAGTTGGCTTTCAATCTCTGTAATATACACCGTCGTTTTCTTAGCAGTTCTTGCTGCTGTTAGCTTAGATGCGGCAGCGGCCTGCGAATTCTGTCGTTAGGCCCTTTTATTTCAGTTTGGACACAAATTTGCAATGGGTGCTTTTGTTTTATTTTCATTTCATTATCTTTTGATAGTGGAACCCAATCCCTTTTTCAGATCGTAATGGGAAAAAATCCTACCATATCTTATCAATAGTCAAACAGACAAACCCATTACAAAGTCAGTAGCAAAGTCATTGAAATGAAATGCAGAACTGAAAGAAATTTGAGTGTCATATAGATTCAACCTTTGCATCTCACTTGGAAATACTCTTCATCGCTATAGCGTGCACAGACAACCTGAACCAATAAATTCCATCAAGATGAATAATAACTGCATTGCAGGAAAGATCAAACAAAAAACTAAGCTAGAAATTCAGTCCCAAAATACAGGCCCTTACAGCTGGATTTGGAAAAGGCGCTCCATCCAGTCCTTCAGGGGCCACCTGACAACACATATATACATAAACAAAAGAGTTAGCCTAAATTAAAAGCCAGGACTGGACACTGGACAATCTAAACTCCACCAAAAGCCAGGCTTGAGATGAAGAAACTGAAAACCTAACAAAATTGGTTAGCATGCAGTGAATTAACTGCTCACCCACCGCAAGAAATCTGAACTCGAGCTCCCTCTCGATGAATGCTGGCACCTGCGAATATCCCAATTCAGTACTTCACTAAAACCTAAAAAAACTTCACTGGATTGCACATGAACAAAAAGTTGCACACTATCATAAAGTGCAGCACAGTACCTCCTCCTCCTTGATTTCAAACACAGTGACAACTATCATTTCTCCCTCACAATGCTCCACGCTTAAGCTTGAGAACTCCTACAAGTCAATCCCAATACTTCAATGAAAATCAAAACTTTATGGAAACCCAAATAAAAATGCAAGTTCCTGGCAGAAGCACACTAAACTCTACATCCTCAAACATACAAATCTAAAATCAATAATTTCGATCTATCAATAAAACACCACACTTTCCTTTCTTCTATTACCATAGACAACGAAGACGAGTATCCATGCTTCAGAAAATCTGCTTAAGCAGTAACAAAAATCCTCTTCTGCTTGCAATAGAGTACTACAATAATTATCTTATACATTCGTAAACATATTTCCATGCCTCAGTTTTGTTCAGTGCGACATGGTTTCATCCTTTTGGACTCCACAAATGGATCAAAAGAAGCTTGCGTTCACATGGTCAAATGATCCCACGAATAACAAAGAGAAACATTAAGCAATAGAAAAAAAAATCACATGTTAGTCAATATAAAAGGCAAGCAATTATACATAAGACGAGTTTCATGCGTTGGTCAATATTAAAGATAAGCAATAAAATATCTTTTTCAGAATTTTGTAAAAAGAAAAGTGATACGGTCATCTCCAAAATTGCATCTAGCTCATATCAGTGGTGGTTATTTGATTGGACAGATGCCCTAACTGCACAATGAAAACTTCTCTTTTTTCCCTCTGTATCTTTCAACATAGCAAAAATCGACAGTCAAGCGCAACTATGGAAGAGGTGAAAAATCAAAACCATAGAGAAGCTCAATTCCCTATCACCCTCACTATTTGGTCATCCAGGAATTCCAAACATCACAACATTCAGGCAGAATTGCATATGACAGCTCCGAGCAATCCATCCATGTCCCTATGGAAAATTGGAAATACTACACACCTTGTAGAGTAATCAGACACTACTACGCCACAAACAGAAATGTGAAATGCAATCGGACGAACTATGCGTACACAAAGATGAAGCACAAGTACTGACAAGAGCATCATAAAGATAAGCATACAGTCTGCTTGCCTTAGTGGCCTCAATGGCGATGCCGCGCTCGAAGAAGATGGGGGCGGCGTGGGCGAAGACGCGCCGGAACCCGCGCAGCGCCGCCACACGGAACCCCTTCAGCTCCGGGAACGTGCTCCTCGCGCTCCGCTCTGGCGTCAGGGGCCTCGAAACTTAAGCCAGTGGTTTGGACTCGGAGTTTGTTACTGACGGGGAAGAGCCGTGGCACTCACCGGAGAGAAGGGAGCCGAAGCCGATGACGGAGATGCGGCCGTCGGGAGAGGCGATGCCGGCGAAGTCGGCGGCAGAGGCCAGCTCGCTGAAGGCGTCGCCGACGCTGCTGGTGGCCCGGGCGGCCGCGGTAAGAGGAGGCATGAGGCGGCGGCTGCGGCGGATGGACGGCAGAGAGGGTTCCGGCGATCGCCGGAGGTGGAGGAGGGGTCGTCGGTGGAGGGTGGGGCGGCCTGCCGCGTTGGATTTTGATCGGACAGCTGCGGATGGCCCGGGGCGGAGCGTTCCGGCGGAGGCGATGCCGCGCATTATTGGGGAAGGACAGGCAGTCGTGTGCTTCGCTTACAGTCACCACGGCAGCTTGTTGGTTTTCTAGGGAGATCGATCTCACATTAGGTGAGATCAATGAGATCAAATTTACGAGTACATGTTAAAACATTGTTAAAAAATTATAGAAACACTCAAAAAGTTTCAGTCATAATTCGACCTACATTAATAAAAACAAAAACAAAAAAGAAATTTGAACATGAACAGTGTCAAAGTACTATTCACTAAAGCTGCCACTATTCATATTCAAATTTGTCTTTTCTAGATCTCCATATGTACATCGAGTTTTGAGCTGATTTTTTAGAGCTGGAGACAGACCCCGCGTGGATATTGTCAAATAGTTTCAGAATTTTTTGATATGTCTAAATTTTTTTTAGGGTTGATTTCACGATCTCACCTGATGTGAATCTCACACAAGTCTCTTCTGGTTTTCCAACACCAACAATCAATCGTGTTGTTGACGAGTAAATTAAGCCATCCATACGTGTAACACATGTTCGTGATGTGAGGAATATATTTTTAAAAAACAGAAAAAATTAGCACATGACTATTGTTACAACTTTAAAATAGTCACTAGAGCATGTATTGTGGTTGATAAGAGTGACTTATTTTAATCCTATCACGTAATCAAGAGATGACAAAAAAAATTAACACACGATGGGTTATCTCTTAATATTATCTCTAGTAACTAGATATTCCTATAAACACGATGAAAGATTTGTTACTAAGATATTATCTCTTCATTAAAAGGTTTCTCTTTCCTCTATGTTACTCCCTTCGTATCGTAATATAAGATGCTTAACTTTTAAAAACGTCTTATATTATGGGATGGGAGAGTAGTATTTATCTTGCATGCCATTATTAAAATAACACTATTGCACATGCCCTTGGTAAAGAGGTGTTTAATCTGAACAATCATGTTTTAATCATGTATCCACACATTTTCTATCAATGAAATTAATGATGCTTGATCTCTCACTTCCTTTGATCAACTTTACTTCTAGGGACATTTGTGGGCTGTTTGGTTCCTAGACACACCTTGCCACACCTTACCACACCTCACCTTAGGCAAGTTTGACCAAATTAGGTGGATGTTTGGTTCTAGCCACACCTAAGGTGAGAATATTTTAATGAGCAGTGAACCCCACATATCATAAACACAAAAGGTGTGGCAAGATTTCCCTTAGATAAGCCGGAGTGAGGCTAATAATTTGAACAACTCAAGTAAAGCAAGTGTAGCAAAAATAATGTGGCAGTATAGGGCAAAGATAGTCACAATCCAAACAGCCCCTTACATTTTTCTTCCTAACTCGAACCCAATATTGATATTTGCTCCTAATTTTTCATTGTGTTAAAATGTGTCCTTCTTCCGCCTGCTGGTGCTTCTATAGGAATACTCTTCCGTGTCGTTTTCGTCTACGCAAAGGCATTTGGCCATTTTACGGAACGTTTCCTGAACAATTTTGCCCATGTCTCCATATGTCACTTACAAATGGGCCTCCTCATCCATGCGAAAAAAACTCTCTCTGATCATCTCTCGTTATTTGACTTACATGTGGGACCTAACTAGAAAACAAAAAAATGAAAAATTACAAAAGGGGAAACTCTCTCTACCGCAACCACTCTCTCAACTCCGGCAAAATTGATTTTGCGACCATGGCTCGCTGCAGCCGCTAGCTCCCCACGCATCCATGATTTCTCCCCTCCCCCCTCTCTCTCCACTCACCGCATGTGTGCTCAGTCGACGAACTCGCGCCGCGACTCATCCTACGGATAACCTAGGCCTCCTTGCCCTTATCCCCACAACAATCACACCACTAGGGAGTTCTTGATCAACCCGCACCACTCTCTAGTCCCCTCTCTACAATCTTCCTCCTTTGGGGCCGCCGTATCTAGAGCACGCTCTGTTAGGGAATGTAGCATGCAATTTCAAAAAAAATTCTACGGACACGCAAAATCTATCTAGGAGGTGCATAGCAACGAGAGGGGGAGAGTGTGTCCACGTACCCTCGTAGACCGAAAGCGGAAGCGTTAGGTTATCGCGGTTGATGTAGTCAAACGTCTTCGCGATCCAACCGATCAAGTATCGAACGTACGGCACCTCCAAGTTCGGAACACGTTTAGCTCGATGACGTCCCTCGAACTCTTGATCCAGCAAAGTGTCGAGGGAGAGTTTCGTCAACACGACGGCGTGGTGACGGTGATGGTGAAGTGATTCGTGCAGGGCTTCGCCTAAGCACTACGACAATATGACCGGAGGAGTAAACTATGGAGGAGGGCACCACACACGGCTAAGAACAATTGATGTGCTTTGGGGTGCCCCCTGCCCCCGTATATAAAGGAGGAGAGGGAGAAGGCCGACCATAGGGGGTGCGCCATGGGGGGAAACCGACTAGGACTCCTAGTCCAAGTCGCCCCCCTTCCTTCTTTCGTAGGGGAAAGGGGGGAAGGAGAGGAAGAGGGGGAAGGAAAGGGGGACCGCGCCCCTTCCCCTTGTCCAATTCGGACAGCCCATGGGGGGCGCGCGCCACCCCTTGTGGCTCCCCTCTCTCTCCCGTATGGCCCATGTAGGCCCATTACTTCCCCGGGTGGTTCCAGTAACCTCCCGGTACTTCGAAAAATACCTGAAACATTTCGGAGCCATTCCGGTGTCCGAATACTATCGTCCAATATATCAATCTTTACCTTCGACCATTTCGAGACTCCTCGTCATGTCCGTGATCTCATCCGGGACTCCGAACAATCTTCGGTCACCAAAACACATAACTCATAATACAAATTGTCATCGAACGTTAAGCGTGCGGACCCTACGGGTTCGAGAACTATGTAGACATGATCGAGACACATCTTCGGTCAATAACCAACAGCGGAACCTGGATGCTCATATTGGTTCCTACATATTCTACGAAGATCTTTATCGGCCAAATCGCAATGACAACATACGTTATTCCCTTTGCCATCGGTATGTTACTTACCCGAGATTCGATCGTCGGTATCTTCATACCTAGTTTTGTCGGATTTCGGGTTCCGGCAAAACCCTTGAGGTTCGAACACTGGGGTGCGCACGAAGATCTCTCCTCACCCTTGCACTCACCCTCACCGCGATCTCAGAGCTAAGCGCGTCGAACTCGCAGAACAAAGGGACACAAGATTTATACTGGTTCGGGCCACCGTTGTGGTGTAATACCCTACTCTAGTGTGGTGTGGTGGATTGCCTCGTAGGCTGAGGATGAACAAGTACAAGGGATGAACAGCCTCCTGAGGAGAGGTGCTCTTGTGCTCGGTGAGTTTGTGTGGATGAGGATGATCTAAATGGCCTCGGATCCGTTTTTGAATCTGGCCTCCTACTGTGGTGGCTAGCCCTATTTATAGAGGCCCTGGTCCTCTTCCCAAATGCTGGCGGGAAGGGATGCCACGACGACCAAATTTGAAGGGAGACAACTAGTACAAGTTATCCTGACTAAAGGTGGTCTTCGCCTGCCAAAGGCTCTAGTGGTGACGCCGTCTTGGGCTCCACGGTGACCTCCGTCCTGCCGTCCTGTTGGTCTTGGTCTCGTTCCACTGATATGGAAACCTTTGCCTAATGCCTCGGGACTCCTCGCATGTGCTTGCCTCTTTAGCATCAAAGAGGAAACGAGGACACTGTGCGCGATGGCGCCCGCCTGGCCCCGGTCGTCATGGCTTGTGTCACAGGAACCTCGCAAGGTGCCCCTTGCCTTGATCTCTCCGCCCCTCGCGAGCTAGCCTGGTGAGGCCGCCCCCTAGGAGGTCTTGCATCATTCACCTCGCGAGGCTCGGCCCCTCGCGAGGGTCTTGAGGGTTTTCTGGTGAAGATGAGCCGTACGGGGCCGCTGGCGGAGGCACGCCATGGGCCGCAGGTAGGCAAGTCTGGGGACCCCCGTTCCCAGGACGCCGACAGTAGTCCCCGGGCCCAAGGCGCGCTCGGACTTGGCTTCGAGGCGAAGCCAAGGGGCAAGTGCGGAGCGCCGCGGGCCCTAACAGCCTGCGGCCTCGGTTGACGCGTGGTGATTGATGGGACTGTAACGCCCCGGATGTAACTTGCCATATTTGTACTCCGACTCTTGCCATTTCAGGCCTTAAGTTATGAGATTCCTTCGTGGTTGAGTTTTGTCTTTGTTTTGCATTTTTTTCATGTCATGCATTTCATATCATGTCATCATGTGCATCGCATTTGCGTACGTGTTCGTCTCATGCATCTGAGCTTTTTCCCCGTTGTCCGTTTTGCATTCCGACACTCCTACGTGCACCGGCGTCCCCCTTTTGTCTCTTTTCGTGAGCGGGTGTTAAATATTCTCGGAATGGACCGAGATTTGCCAAGCGGCCTTGGTACACCACCGATAGACCGCCTGTCAAGTTTCGTGCCATTTGGAGTCCGTTTGATACTCCAACGGTTAACCGGGGAACCGTAAAGGCCTCGTGTATGTTGCAGCCCAACACCCCTCCAAAACGTCCCAACAACCCTTCCAAACCACTCCCATGTCCTCCGCCGTCGGATCACGATCGCGTGGTCGAAAACTACACCTGATTTGGACACTCCCACCTCCTTCTAGGTATAAATATGTCCTCCCCGTCCAAAAATTCGGGTCGAAACCCTAGTCTTCTCCTCCCTCTCGCCCGCGGACATGTCCACACGCCGCCGGACGAAACCAGCCGCCGCCCCGCTCCAGTGAGAGCACGCCACGTGGCACCACGCTTGCTCGGCCGCTGCGCGGCCTGCGAGCCCGCAGCCGGCCCCCGCGGGCCCAGCCGCCGTCACCCACGCGCCCAAGACCCGTGCCACCGTGGTCTGCCACTCCGGCCACCGCCTCCTCCCCGCGCCGCCCGAACGCGCCGGACTTCCTCACTGGTGGCCGCGCCCGGCAACCACGCCACCGCACCGCGTCGCCACCGCGCCCGAAGACCGTGGCGTCTCCGGCGAGCTCCGTCGCCGCGCCGCCCAGATCCGTCCTCCCCGTCTCTCTCCGACCCCATCGTCGTCTACTCCGGCTAGGACTCCAGCGAACTCCTTCTCCAGCGAACCTCGTAGACCGTGCCCCGGAACCCTAGATCTGAGCAGGTTGACCTCATTTTCATCTCTAAGTCTTTTCCTGTGATGATTTATGCCTCTGTTCATCATGCCATAACTTGATGTGTGCTGCTCCGTTTTGTGCGTGCAATATATCAAAATGTTCATCATGATGTGTTCTTCATTTCATTCCATTGTGACATGCTTGTTTGAGTCCATCTTGATGCCCAAATCGTTGATGCAAGAGTGCTATAAATTGTTAGGTGCTGATTCTTATCAGAGTATGAGGATTTGTCATTTTTGCTACATTTGTTGTGTGCTGCATATGAACATGAGCTCTACATGTGTTTTGATGTATGCCATGCCATCTTTACAGGGGTGCTTGCCATGTATTTTTGTGAGAAATGTGGTGACTAGCACAAGCATGCAAAGTAGCCTTCGTGATATTGCTGATTTCAGGGACTTAGGATTTTGCTAAGTCCTTGCTCTGTTGATATTTTTATGCCATGTAACCATGATGCTACAGTGAGATCCATGCTTTGTTTGAGTATCTTTAGTAAGGATGATTTGGACATATGGTTATGCCCTATCCATTCATGCCCCTGTTTGAAATTATGGAGTGCCCTAGCATGTCTCAATCTTGCTCTATTTTTGCTATAAAATGTTCCTGGCAGATTGTTTACATGTTAATCAATTTTGCCATGGTTGTTGTAGTTGATCCTTGCATGCTATGAACTTGTTCTTGCCATGGTTAGCTTCATGAACATGTCTTCTTGCTGTTGCTATGCTTGTTTTATCATGCAAGGCTTTGTGATGAGTGATTTGAGCTCGCAAAGATGCCTTCATAATTCTGTTGATGCCATGCTCTGTTTTCTGCTAAGTCTGAATCTGTTAATAAAACTTGCTATGTTTACATGGGTGCCATCATATCTTCTGTCCTTTTTGGCTTATGATCAGTAAGGGACTTTTGTTCTATGCTTTTAGTAGATTCATGCCATGCCTTTGTTTGCTATGATCTGTTCCTGTAGCTGGTTGTTTGCTTGCTCTAAACATGGCTTCCTGATGTTAATTCCTGGCATGTTAATATTTGCGCTAAGTCTGTGAAGCTGATATCTTTTGCATTTTGTCATGCTTGTTTGAACCTTCTCTTGTGTGATTTAGCCATAGCTCAGTGTTCATATTTTGTCAAGCATCTTAAGTAGATCACTGCCATGTGCTTTGTTGCTATGTTGGGGTGCCGTAGCTTAGTTTATCATTGCATTCTAGATGGCATCGTGCTGTTAAATCAAAGAATTGTGCCATTCTTGTTTTGCTTGCCATTTGCAAACCGTGCCTCCGATTCCGGTGATCTTTATATCGATTTCGACCGAAATCATCTCATATTTCCAGCGGCACCCTTGGTTTGCCAAGTTGATGCCTTGATCAATCTTTTCCTTCCGGAGCATGCATATGCATTGCATATCACATCTCGCATATCATGCCATGTTTTGCATCATGTTGCTTGCGCATTGCACCGTGATTGATTATTGGTCTTTTGCTTGTGTTCTTGCCTTGGGTAGAGCTGGGAGACGAGTACGTGATCGAGGAACCCATTGAGTACGCTTACGAGGATCAAGCTTTCGTCAACTCGGAGAACTTTGTAGGCAAGATGACCATACCCTAGAAATCACTTCTATCGTTGCTTGCTAGTTGTTCGCTCTATTGCTATGCCGCGATACCTACCACTTGCTATATCATGCCTCCCATATTGCCATGTCAAGCCTCTAACCCACCTTTTCCTAGCAAACCGTTGTTTGGCTATGTTACCGCTTTGCTCAGCCCCTCTTATAGTGTTGCTAGTTGCAGGTGGAGATGAAGTTTGTTCCATGTTGGAACATGGAGATTGTTGGGATATCGTTATTATATCTTGTTTACTTTAATGCATCGATATACCTGGTAAAGGGTGGAAGGCTCGGCCTTATGCCTGGTGTTTTTTTCCACTCTTGACGCCCTAGTTTCCGTCATACCGGTGTTATGTTCCTTGATTTTGCATTCCTTACGCGGTTGGGTGTTATGGGAACCCCTTGACAGTTCTCTTTGAATAAAACTCTTACAGCAAGGCCCAACCTTGGCTTTACCATTTGCCTACCTACTACCATATACCTTCCCTTGGGTTCTGCAGACTCAAGGGTCATCTTTATTTTAAGCCCCTCCCGGGCCAGTGCTCCTCTGAATGTTGGTCCGAGCTAGAGTCCTTTGCAGCACCACCTCGGGGAAACTCGAGGTTTGGTTTTTAGTTGTACGGAGCGCTCATCCGGTGTGCCCTGAGAACGAGATATGTGCGACTCCTATCAAGATTTGTCGGCACATCGGGCAGCTTTGCTGGTCTTGTTTTACCATTGTCGAAATGTCTTGTAACCGGGATTCCGAGTCTGATCGGGTCTTCCTGGAAGAAGGAATATCCTTCGTTGACCATGAGAGCTTGTGATGGGCTAAGTTGGGACACCCCTGCAGGGTTTTGAACTGTCGAAAGCCGTGCCCATGGTTATGGGCAGATGGGAATTTGTTAATGTCCAGTTGTAGAGAACTTGACACTTAACTTAATTAAAATGAATCAACCGCGTGTGTAGCCGTGATGGTCTCTTTTCGGCGGAGTCCGGGAAGAGAACACGGTCTCGTGTTATGCTTGAACGTAAGTAGCTTCAGGATCACTTCTTGATCGCTTATTAGCTTCTCGACCGTGATTTGCTTCTCTTCTCGCTCTCTTTTGCGTAAGGTAGCCACCATATATGCTAGTGCTTGCTGCAGCTCCACCTCACCACCCTTTCCTACCTTTAAGCTTAAATAGTTTTGATCGCAAGGGTGTGAGATTGCTGAGTCCCCGTGGCTCACATATACTTCCAAATAGATGCAGGTACCAATGATGCCAGTGCAGGGGACGCTACTGAACTCAAGTGGGAGTTCAATGAGGATTCGGGCCGTTACTATGTGTCGTTTCCGGATGATCAGTAGAGGAGCCCAGTTGGGGCGATCGGGGATCTAGCATTTGGGGTTGTCTTTCTTTATTTTGGTACCGTAGTCGGACCATGATTGTATTCTAGATGATGTATGCTATATTTATGTATTGTGTGAAGTGGCGATTGTAAGCCAACTCTTTATCCCTTTCTTATTCAGTACATGGGATGTGTAAAGATTACCCCTCTTGCGACATGCCTACCATGCGGTTATGCCTCTAAGTCGTGCCTTGACACGTGGGAGATATAGCCGCATCGTGGGTGTTACAAGTTGGTAATCAGAGCCTTTCCCGACTTAGGAGCCCCCTGCTTGATCCAATCGCTGACGCTGTTGAGTCTAGAAGAAAATGTTTTGAGTCTTAGGATTACATATATCGGAGAGTAGGATTCTTTTTACTCCCCTGTCCCTTCGTCGCTCTAGTGAGGCCTCCTGACGTAGAGTTTTGACTCTTCTCTCCTCAAATTTCACGAATTTTTTTAGGATCACGCGGGCATCTTGGAATCGTTTCGATGGTTTTGTGACGAGAACATTGTTCTTGGTGCCTCCTGACATTTAGGGGTTGTGGCAGTGTCCCGGGGAGTTGAGCTCCAAGGTGCTGTCGTCACAATTTCATCATTGCAGTTCTGGAATACCTGAGTTCGCCGACATCAAAAATCTCTTTTATGCAGTTGTTGGTGAGATAACCTCGACGCCACCCAGTACTGGGGCGGGAGTTCGGGAGTATTGCCATAACTCTTATAACGGATGCTTTTCGAAGGTTGAGGTAAATTATTTCCGAAGGTTTCTTGGTTATGTGTTGAAGGATGGATATAACTGGATGTAGGATTTGCTAGTTTTGGGTGAGATATTATGCTTCCCCTGTATCCCCAACACCTGATTGCATAACCAGAAAGTTTCGGAAGTTTCATAAGTGGGAATTCATGTAGCTCTAGTATTTTCCCCGCAAATACTTGGTTTGTGATTGGGTAATCATTACCAGTTATTTGTTCATATCCGTACCTTGTTGCTTTATTCATCTACCTTTATCTAAGTGGCTTCTCAACTTTATGGAAGTGTGATGGTTTACTTTGGAATTCATTCATTCATTCTTGTTCGAATGTTAAGGCTATATGTTGCAATTTCAATCAATTGATTCAGCTTGAATATATGTCTTTCAATATGCTAACGGATGTCAACCTCTTCAGGATGGCTCCTCCAACGCGTCAGAATCCGGAACCTCCGCCACCACCTCCACCTCCGGAGGCACGGCAAGCTGTCATGGCCGCCACCAACGCCAACACTCAGATGCTTTTGCAACTCTTGCAAGAGCGCAACCAAGGAAATCAAGGCCAAGGCAACAATCAATCTCAGTTTGCTACCCTCAATCAGTTCCTCGCAAACCAGCCGAAGTCCTTCAATAACTGTGTCGAGGCCACAGACTGGCTCGTGGATATCTGCAAACATTTTGAGTGTAGCAATGTCAGGCCTGAGGACTTTGTCAAGTTTGCTTCATTTCAACTCAAAGACCAAGCTGCTGAGTGGTATCAACAATACAAAGATTCCAGAGGAGGTCGTGTGATTACCTGGGATGATTTCCGCCGAGACTTCAAAGCTCACCACATTCCACAAAGTGTTGCTAAGAGTAAGCGCGAGGAGTTCCGCAATCTCAAGCAAGGCAGCATGTCTGTTTACCAATACAACATCCTGTTTCAGAGGCTCGCTCGCTTCGCTAAACAAGATGTCCCTGATGAGAAGAGCATGATTTACCAATTCAGAGGTGGCCTCAGAGAAGATCTGTAATTAGCTCTCGTGATTTTTGAGCCAACCAAGTATGATGAATTCTACAACATGGAACTAAAGCAAGAAGCTGCTCAGCTCAAGTGTGATGCATCTAAGAAGAGAGTCAGGGATGCAACTCCATCTTCTTCTTCATCTCAAGTGGCAGCTAAGCAACAAAAGTTTTGGTTGCCTCCTCCTCCTCCTCCGTTTCGCCAGTCTTATCAGTAGAAGAGTAAAGGTGGCAATGGATCTTCCCACCCACCCAACCCAGGCTATCAGAACAAAGCTCCGTCTCATGCTCCAAGGTCAAGTGCTCCTTATCATCGTCCGCTCTCTGAGGTTACTTGCAACAAGTGTCAGCAGAAAGGGCACTATGCAAACAAGTGATTCAACCAAAGGCGCCTTCCGCCTCCTCCTCCTATGAGATCTACCAGCAATGCAGTGGTCAAGCATAATCCCAAGCATGCTAAGGTCAACATGATGAACGCAACTCAGGCAGAGGATTCTTCAGAAGTGATCATGGGTAACCTTCCAGTTAACTCCATTCCTGCTAAAGTCTTATTTGATACTGGTGCATCGCATTGTTTCATTTCAAAACCTTTTGCATCAAAGTATGAGTGTGATTATCAAGAATTGCCTAGAACTTTATCAATTGTGTCCCCGGGCAAGCAAATTTCATCTAATATTTGTGTCCCGGATGTTTCTATCGAGATGGGCGACTACAAATTTCTGGCTTCTCCAATTGTTCTTGGTAACTCTGATATTGATCTAATTCTCGAGATGGACTGGCTTTCTAAGCACAAGGCTCAGCTTGATTGTGCTGCCAAGCAGATTCAATTGACACACTCGTCTGAGGATGTGATCATCTATGCCGCTCGTGATGAAACCATTTGGCTGTTTTCTCTCAATGAGAAGGGCGAGTTGAATGCCATCTCTCACATTCCAGTCGTTTGTGAATATCAAGACGTATTTCCGGAAGAGCTTCAAGGAATGCCTCCTCACCGGCCAGTTGAATTCATTATCGATCTTGATCCTGGCACGGAACCTGTTTGCAAACGTCCTTACAAGCTTGGACCAAAGGAATTGAAGGAATTGAAGAAACAACTCGATGAACAAGAGCGTCTGGGTCTGATCAGACCCAGTTCATCTCCATGGGGTTGTGGTGTTTTTTTGTCCAAAAGAAGGATGGAACGAACCGACTTTGTGTCGACTACCGCCCATTGAACAAGAAAACAATAAAGAACAAGTACCCACTTCCCAACATCAATGAGCTTTTCGAGCAACTCAAAGGTGCTCAAGTATTCTCCAAGCTTGACCTCCGTATGGGTTATCATCAGATTCGCATTCGTGAGTAAGATATCCCCAAGATAGCATTCAGAATAAGCTATGGTTCTTATGAATATGATGTCATGTCTTTCGGCCTTGTCAATGCTCCTCCAACGTTCTCTCACATGATGAACTTCATCTTCAACCCTTACACAAATGATTTCGTCTTGGTGTATCTCGATGATATTTTGGTCTTTTCCAAGAACAAGGAGGATCATGCAAAGCATTTGAGATTGGTACTCGACAAACTCAGAGAACATCAATTCTATGAGAAGTTTTCAAAGTGTGAGTTTTGGCTCGATGAGGTTCTCTACCTTGGCCATATAATCTCCGCCAAGGGCATTGCTGTTAAGCCTGAGAAGGTGTTGGAGAGGACGACCGCCGACCTGAGGCCTGGTGATTCAAGGGCGGGGAAGTTGACGGGGGCCATGATTGTCAAAGAATTCATGAAGCAGCGCATGGCTCCCCTCCACTCGCGACCGCGCCCCTTGTGGAAGCTTGGAGACGAAGGGGACAACCTCTGCCTACGCCCGGAGACCCTTTCTGACGAGGAGCTGCGCTTGGCCCTCCGCTCCTTGGTTGGGGACAACCAAGGGTACTCGCCGGACTCCTTTGTTCCCTTGTACCGCCGTCCGGACGGGGCGAAGGTTGTCGCCACTCTGCCCGTCTTCGACGGGCGTGGGCTCGTGCCGCCTGCCCCCTCGAACGTCCTGGTGGCGACGACTCCGGTGGACGTGTCTTCCGACGAGTCTCAGGCGGAGGAAGAGGAGGAAGAAGAGGAGGAGGAGGAGCGCGACTCGAAGGCGACACGTGAAGGGGCGGGGGAGACCTCCCCTTTGTGCAAGGACGATATCCTCCGCACCCTGCCTGATGACGATGACGAGGCCGATGTCCTCCTTGTAAGTGGGGAGCTGCACGCGGCAGGGGGCTCCAAGGGGTCCAAGGTCAGTCCCCGAAGGAGGTCACCGGCCGAGGTTCTGACGAGGGGAAGGTCGGTGCTGATCTCCCAAAACGACGCCCCCGTTCTGACGTCGCCTGGAGCTGCTTCCGGCCTATCTGTTGCCCCCTCTTCAGCGCCTGGAGGCCGCGCGCCCGCGCCTCAGGCTGTGAGGCTCTTAGGCTTCAAGCTTAGGAAGCGGAGAGACTACGCCGCGGTGGACCAGTAAGTATTCTCGTCCTGCCTTGTTCTTGCTTCTGCTACTGATTCTTGACGCTTCTCCATTGCGCAATTAGGCCTACGCTTGCGGCGAACAAGAGGAAGGAGGAAGCGGCGGTACTGCTCGGGACCAAATCGCCTGCAGCGGTCGCGCCCTCCTCGCGGGGAAGGGCAGTGAGAGCGCTCGCGCTTCCCCGGCCCGATCGTCCTCGTGAGACTTAGGGGAGCGTCCTCCGGAGGAGGCAGCCCCCGTAGCCCCGCTGGCTCCGGAGGTGCCGACGTCCGGATCAGTTGCTGGGGTCCCCCAAGTTCAGGAGCTCCTAGCCTCTCAGGCCATGGTGACGACGTTGTCTCCTCCTCCTTCCGCCGCACTGCTGACCTTGGATCCTTCCGCCTCCCCTAACGTCCTGGAGCGCGCTCTCTCCGCGCTGACCCTGCCGCGAGAGGATCTTCAAGGCAACGACCGTCACCTGGCGGCCGCGCGCCTGAAGCTGATTTCTGACTGGCTTCACTCCGATGCGTCCGTCTGGGCGGCATTGAGCCAAGCTGCGGCGGCCTCCGAGAGGGAGAAGCAGGCCGCCGCCCAAGCCGTGGCTGCTCGTGAGGTGGCGTTGAAGGACGCCGGGGATGCCCAGGATCGTTGTCGGTCGCTGGAGGCCAAGCTGGAGACCGCGCACAATGAGCATGCGACTGAAGCTCGAGACCGCAAGGCGAAGGAGGAGAAGATGAAGGCCTGGCATGATGCTGTCAGGGGTCGCGACGCCGAGTTAGAGCAGCTGGCGAAGGCGCAGGCCGCGGAGCGTAGCCGGCTGGAGAAGCTAGAGCAGAAGGTGAAGGCGGAGAAGGCCGAGCTGGAAGTCAAGGCGAAGGTCCCGGCTGAGGACCGCGTGGTCTTCACATCCCTTGAGGAGAGGTCCCGCGTGGCACTGCGGGCACTCTACGAGAAGGGCTTGGAGGAGCCACTGGCGATAGACGACGAGGGACCCACCCAGCTGCTTCCTCATCTTGTCGCGGCACTTGAGGATGTCGTGGACGGGATCGGCCCCTTGGTGGAGGAGGAAGCCCGCACGCTTTCCTCAGCCGCGCTGACGCGCGTCTTCAGCCATCTCCATCTTCGTGATCCTAACGCCAACCTTGACGAGCTGCTGGAGCCTGTGGATGGCGAGCGCTACGCAACTGCTGCCAAAGCCGTGAAGGGCCAGGTGCAGGCTCTGCTGAAGAAGTTTCGTGCCTTCGACCCTGCGCCCCCAACTGGTGACGCTGCTGAACCTGCAACTCCAACTGGCGGCTCAGGTGAGGGCGACATCACTGTCGAAGGGACGCCTCTTGCAAGCGACGGCGGCGTCCAGGGATGATGGGATGACTTGCCGGCGGCTCCTTTTCCTGCTTTGCTTCTACAACATGAACCATGCCTTGTGGAGGCGTTTAAACTTGTGCCTGGTATTCAAGAAACAGTATGTCTTGTAATATTTGTTTGAAATTCCACGATTTCCTTTCCGTTTGCTTTGGTGTTCTGCGTCGGCAGGGCCCGACCTCGTGCATACCTCAGCCGCCATTGGGCCGTCCAGATCACCAGGACGAACCAAGGAGTGAGGGGCTACGTGGCCAGTTAGGCTCCTGAGTCACGATGCTCAGGAGTCCCCCTTGACGCGCAAACAGCTTATAGAAAGGAGATGCGGGAGTAGGCCTAGTGTTCTACGTCAGCAGGGCCCGACCCCACGCATACCTCAGCCGCCATTGGACCGCCCGGCTCAGCAGGATGGACCAAGGAGTGAGGGGCTACGTGGCCAGTTAGGCTCCTGAGTCGCGATGCTTAGGAGTCCCCCTTGACGTGCAAACAGCTTATAGAAAGGAGATGCGAGAGTAGGCCTAGTGTTCTACGTCGGCAGGGCTCGACCCCGCACATACCTCAGTTGCCATTGGACCGTCTGAATCACCAGGACGGACCAAGGAGTAAGGGGCTACGTGGCCAGTTAGGCTCCTGAGTCGCGATGCTCAGGAGTCCCCCTTGACGTCCAAACAACCTTCATACCTTGGCTCCGCTTGGGAGGGCGCGTGACGACCAGGTCCGAGGGACCTGGCATGGTGGCGTACGCTTAGGTGTGACCCGAGCACAGCCCCCTCGGGCGACTCTCCCGAGGGGAGGTGTTGCGATGAGGCCAGACACTGAGCTTGGAGGCTCCCTGAGGTTGATACGGCCATGAGGCCGCCCTTAGTTGTTTATCACCAGTGCGGAGCATAGCGCTTTCGCACTTGCACGGGCATAGCCGCTCCTCGGCAGTGTCGACTGCCAGCGCGGAGCATGGTGCTTCCACTGGTGCGTGGGTGAGGGCTCCCTCTGAGTGGAGCCCCCGAGGCATGTACAACCCTGCCCTGACACATGGCTTGCACGGCAGGGCTGGACGATGTGTGTCTAGGCACTCGTGATCCAGCACAGGACTCACGAGGCCCTACCCCAAGGCGGGTTGTGCCTGGTCTTGGCTCTTGATGGCCGTGGTGGTCCTGTGAGATGGTTAGGCAACCTGCACCGAGCGGATCTCCTGAGGCTATCGCATGAGGAGGCCAAGCACCAACTACCCCAAGAGGTGATGTGAACGGGGCCGGCCCGCCAGACAGAGCTCAGCCGTTGGGTTTATCGACACTGCAGGGACGGACCCGAGCACAGGCGCCGTACCTAGTCTTCTCATGCGAAGGATCATACCTGGCCAAATGGGCCGGCACGATAGCCCGTGTGCCTGGCCCGTCACGGGTCGGCACGACACGAGGCTATGCGGGTTGTGCCTGGCACACGGCCCTGCTTGGGCCGTGCCTGGGCTGCTATGCCTGGCACGCGTGCCAGCCCGGCACGACACGCCCAGTAACGGGCCGGCACGGGCACGGCCCGGGAGCACGATGCGCCTGGGAGAGAGCAAAGGAGGGAATCGATCCGTTGGACGCTTCGATCGAGGGAGCAGGGGGGGCTGGGGGGAGCGGGGCAGCGGGGGTTTAGGAGGTTTAGTGGGATTTAGGGGGGTTTTCTGTGGGGTTTGGCCATATTTGGGGCTGTTTAGGTATATTTTGTTGCAAATTTGAATATTTGAACATTGGAGGGCAAATTTGGTCTAAAAAATGTCAGCTTTTGCTATAAAAAGGGCTGCCCACCCCTCTCATTCCTCACACTCAAACCTCCTCTTCCTCTTATTTCTCACACTCAACACATGGATGATCCCATGGGTAGTGATCCCAACCGATTCAATTTCAATACTAGTGACTTAGATGTTGACATCCCCGAGTGGATCGATCCCACAACCACAACCCACACATATCCTTCTTCCGATGAGTATACTGGCAGCCATTCCACTTCCCAGTCCAGTACCTCCACCTCCATCGGCACAAAGAGGGTTCAACGCAAAACCTCGGCGTGCTGGGAGTATTTCGTTGAAGAAATAGTCGTGGAGGATGGTGTCAACGTGCTGAAAGCTCGGTGCAAGAGGTGCGGCCACTTGCTTTCCTGGGGGGGGGGAAGGAGGAACTGGCCACCTCCTCATGCACAACCTCATGCACCAGAACGCGGACAAGCGGTCTGCGGGGACATAGGGCACGCTCAAGTTCAACCCCGACGGTACGATACGCAATTTCACCTATGATCCTGCTCTTCATAGAGAAGCAATTTGTCGTTTAATTGCTTCTAATGATTTACCATTAGGTTTCGGTGAGTCTGAAGGTTTTGTCGAATACATTCAAACTGTGCATACTCCTAGTTTCAAATCAGTTTCTAGACAAACTACATCTAGGGATATGAAAAAATTATGCAAAACTAGTCTTCAGACAATAAAAGATGATTTTACTACATGCACTTTTTCAGTCTCTTTAACATCTAATATCTTGAGTGGTCGGGCAAAGCAAGACTACATTAGTGTGGTCGCTCATTATGTTAACAAAAAATGGGAACTACAGAAAAGAATTATAGGATTCGAATTAATTGATGGAGCACATACTGGTGAAAACATAGCTCAAGCTGTACTTAATGTTGTGTCAGAATTTGGTCTGACCGACAAGATATTTGCAGTAACTTTGGATAATGCTTCATCAAATACAACTGCAATGGAGAGCCTCAGTCCTCTGTTTTCTGTATATGCTGCATCTTTTTTACTGCATCAACATTGTGCTTGCCATATAATTAATCTTATTGCTAAATGTGCTATGAAGAGATGTGAGGGACCCATTGAGATTTTACGCAATGCAATTTCTTTTCTTGGTAACTCTAATCAGCGAATTAGTAGTTACCAGAGATATGGCATAGCAATAGAAAAAACTCCTCATAAGTATAATCTAGACATGCATGTTAGATGGAACTCTACATATATGATGCTGAAGGCAGTCATCCGAGACGAAGTTCAATTCTCGGGATGGATTAATGCAAATATGGGGAGAGAATATATCACTAATGATACTTGGGAAATTGCTAAAGGTTTGGTCAAGTTTTTAGAAATATTTTATGAGGCAACAGTTTCTTTGTCTGGGGTTTATTATCCCACATCTCCTTTAATGATGCACACTCTTGTAGACATTGCATCTCACTTGAAAGCATACGAACATACTAATTTATTAATGCCTATGGTTTCTCGCATGAAACTTAAATATTGCAAATATTGGGCGAAAATTCCTATTTTGTATTCATTTGCATTTATCTTGGATCCTAGGGTTAAACTTGAACTGTTTGCTAGTGCACTTGTTGTACTAACTGGGGCCCTAGGGATAGATTATATTGCTTATTCCACTGAGGTACGTGATAAGCTTTCTGAAGTTTATGCTAAGTATGATCAAAAGCATGCCGGAGTTCGCATGCAACGACCTCCACCTGCACCAACCACAGGGAAAAAGAAAGGAGCATGGAGAAAGTTGTTTGGTTCTACCACCTCTGCCCCGAGCTCTTCCACATCAGGCCCATCGCCTGTGCTTTTGGGTGGTGGGGAGTTAGCGAAGTACCTCAACAGCGATAAAGTCAACTTCAATGAAGAGGAAGAGGAAGACTTCGACATAATTCAGTGGTGGCATGAACACAAGCTTACATATCTGGTGCTTTCCATATTAGCACGAGATGTATTATCAGTACCCGTCTCATCGACATCATCGGAGTCTGCTTTTAGCCTAGCTGGAAGAATACTTGAGGAAAGAAGAACGAGTTTGACCCCGGATATGGTGAGAACACTCATGGCCGTGAAAGACGGAGAACTAGCCAAAAGGAGAGCCCAACACACCGCTGAAAATAGAGAACTGATGGCCACGTTCGAAAATCTTGCACTCGAAGATGAAGAAGACAAAGAGTAGTTGTAGTCTTTCTATTTTCTTTTGTAATTTTCTTATGCTTTTGTAATTTTCTTTTTCTTCTGTAATCTAGAGCGTGGCTTTGTACTACTTCCCAGTGATGGAAGGTTTTAATGAGGCAGTCACTAATAAAGCTCAAGATTTATCCCACATGATGACACTTTGCCTCATTTTATTTCTAATGTGCCGGCGTGCCTAACTTGTCTAACGTGCCTAGCTTGTCAAACGTGCCAAATGTGCCTAACTTATCTAACGTGCCTAACCGTGCCTAGCTTGTCTACCGTGCCGGCCCGTGTAAAAAAGTAAGTTTTTGGCTATATAAAGGGCTGTCTACCCCTCTTATTTCTCACACTCAAACACCATATCATTTTCAAGTTCCAACACTCAAACATGGATGCCCCAAAAGTTCAGCGAAGAAGCTCAGACATCTGGAACTACTATGATGAAGAAATATTTGTGGAGGATGGTGTCAACGTGCGTAAAGCGAAGTGCAAATGTTGTGGAATTTTGTTGTCCATGGCCATGGGGTACGGAGGAACCGGTCACCTGCGTCGGCACAAAGATGGACACACCAAGAGAGATGCGGAGGCCGTGGGGCATCTAGTCGTGCAGTTCTATCTTTGTAATTTATTTTTCCTTTGTAATTTTCTTATCCTTTTGTAATTTTTATTTCCTTTTGTAATTTAGAGCATGGCATTATACTCTTTTACTTCTTAGGGACGAGAGGTTTTAATGAGGCATGCTTTAATAAAGCTCTATATTTATCCCACATGATGACACATTGTCACAATCTTTTTACTTTCTATATTTATTGTTCCTTCTAATGAGGCATGCTTTAATAAACGTGCTACAATTCTTTGGAAGTAATAAACGTAGCAGTTTAACCATGCTAGTGCCACATTCACATACCAGGGACAGCGAAACATGTAGTAAAAAAAGCAGCGAAACATGCAGGCTGCAGCCAGCACGCGTTGCTGCATCGATGGCACAAGCCGACGAGCGCGCCAGCAGCCTTGCACCGCCCCTGCGCGCCTGCTCCAGCCAGACGTGCATTTTTTTGAAAAAATCGGGCCACCTCGTGCTGGCGGGCCACCTCGGGCCACACGTGCCTACGGGCCAGCACGTTTAGCCAGGGGGCCGTGCTTGGGCCTCGAAGGCCAGCACGCGTGCCGGCCCAGCTGTGACGTGCCTGGCCCGTTTATCTCAGGCCGGGCCGTGCCGGGCCGGGCCGGCGCATTTGGCCAGGTATACGAAGAATCCTAAAGAAAAATTCTTGTGGTGGGTGGCAATCAAGCATGTGATGACTATAAATAACTCATGCATGGGAACCGGCTAGCTTAGATAGATGCGAGAACGATACATGCCACTGGGACGGACCCGAGCGGTCTGCGGATGATGCAGCCCGAGGGGCGCCCCTGATGTCTACTACACAACCTTCTTCTTGCAGACGTTGTTGGGCCTCCAAGTGCAGAGGTTTGTAGGACAGTAGCAAATTTTCCTCAAGTGAATGACCTAAGGTTTATCAATCCGTGAGAGGCGTAGGATGAAGATGATCTATCTCAATCAACCCTACAACCAAATAACAAAGAGTCTCTTGTGTCCCCAACACACCCAATACAATGGTAAATTGTATAGGTGCACTAGTTCGGCGAAGAGATGGTGATACAAGTGCAATATGGATGGTAGATATAGGTTTTTGTAATATGAAAATATAAAAACAGCAAGGTAGCAAGTGGTAAAAGCGAGCGTAAACGGTATTGCAATGTTAGGAAATAAGGCCTAGGGTTCATACTTTCACTAGTGCAAATTCTCTCAATAATATTAACATAATTGAATCATATAACTATCTCTCAACATGCAACAAAGAGTCACTCCAAAGTCACTAATGGCGGAGAACAAATGAAGAGATTATTGTAGGGTACGAAACCATCTCAAAGTTATCCTTTCTGATCGATCTATTCAAGAGTCCGTAGTAAAATAACACGAAGCTATTCTTTCCGTTCAATCTATCATAGAGTTCGTACTAGAATAACACCTTAAGACACAAATCAACCAAATCCCTAATGTCAGATAGATACTCCAATGTCACCTCAAGTATCTGTGGGTATGATTGTACGATATGCATCACACAATCTCAGATTCATCTATTCAACCAACACAAATAACTTCAAAGAGTGCCCCAAAGTTTCTACCGGAGAGTCAAGATGAAAACGTGTGCCAACCCCTATGCATAAGTTCACAAGGTCATGGAACTCGCAAGTTGGTCACCAAAACATATATCAAGTGGATCACGTGATATCCCATTGTCACCACAGATAAGCACATGCAAGACATACATCAAGTGTTCTTAAATCCTTAAAGACTCAATCCGATAAGATAACTTCAAAGGGAAAACTCATTTCATCACAAGAGAGTAGAGGGGGAGAAACATCATAAGATCCAACTATAATAGCAAAGCTCGAGATACATCAAGATCGTGCCGAACAAGAACACGAGAGAGAGAGAAAGAGAGAGATCAAACACATAGCTACTGGTACATACCCTCAACCCCAAGGGTGAAGTACTCCCTCCTCGTCATGGAGAGCGTCAGGATGTTGAAGATGGCCACCGGAGAGGGATTCCCCCCTCCGGCTGGGTGCCGAAATGGGTCTAAATTGGTTTTCGGTGGCTACAGAGGCTTGCGGCGGCGGTACTCCCGATCTAGGTTTCTTTCTGGAGGTTTGGGGTTATATAAGAGGTGTTGGAGTCGGGAACAAGTCAGGGGTCCCCGAGGCGGCCACGAGGTAAGGGGCACGCCCAGGGGGGTAGGGTGCGCCCCCACCCTTGTGGTGGCCTCGGGACTCTTCTGGCCCATCTCCGGTACTCCGTGGGCTTCTTCCGGTCCAAAAATGATCTCCGTGAAATTTCAGGTCAATTGGACTCCGTTTGGTTTTCCTTTTCTGCGGTACTCAAAAATAAGGAAAAAACAGAAACTTGCACTGGGCTCTAGGTTAATAGGATAGTCCCAAAAATCATATAAAATAGCATATAAATGCATATAAAACATCCAAGGTTGATAATATAATAACATGGAACAATAAAAAATTATAGATATGTTGGAGACGTATCAAGCATCCCCAAGCTTAATTCCTGCTCGTCCTCGAGTAGGTAAATGATAAAAACAGAATTTTTGATGTGGAATGCTACCTAACATATTTATCCATGTAATTATTTTTATTGTGGCAAGAATATTCGGATCCAAAAGATTCAAGACAAAAGTTTAATATTGACATAAAAATAATAATACTTCAAGCATACTAACCAAGCAATTATGTCTTCTCAAAATAACATGGACAAAGAA